>NC_042617.1:120817387-121117387 GCF_901001135.1 Rhinatrema bivittatum
TTGGAGCCGCATGAAGCAGGCAGTGGCAAGAAGCGGAGAGGAGCAGCAGGTGAGGGGGGACCCGGCCGTGGCTGTCCGCGGCCGGGGTTCCCAACACTTTCTCTTTGAGCAGACATTTTATTAAAGATATCTTATCTTCCTTTTGAACTTAATTGTTTTTTTTTCCATTCCTCTCTGTATTTCGGTTGTTGTACTTTTGCCAGACTGCTTTTTGATTTGATGTGATTTTATCATATTGATTTTATAGTTGTGAGGCTTGTTATGCCTTTTATATGGTTTTAGCTTGCTGTATTTATTCATGTGTTTTTAGTATGCTGTATTTTTAATATGTTATTTTGTATGTAAAGTTGTGAGCCACTCCAGATAGAGGCGGCATATAAATAAAGTTAACCATAACCATAACTAAAGGGTTTCCCCCCTTTTTTCAGTTTTTCAGCAGCCTCTAGCTTAGGAATCACAAATGTGTGAGAATTGCCATCCTGCTTGTCCTCAGAGAAGGCAGAGTTGCTTACCTGTAACAGGTGTTCCCCCAAGGACAGCAGGATATCAGTCCCTTCGAAACCTGCTCTCCTCCCCTAGGAGTTGGTTTTTCCATGTATTTGCTATATCATGGACTGAGGAACTCTGCCTGAGAGACAGGGAAGGGGCTACAGCTGCACATGCTCAGTAGAGCATGCTGAAAGCTCTAGAATCTGTAAAGTTCCATGTCAGGCTCCATTGGATGATTATTGCAGAAGTGGACCCTTAGGCCGAGGCAGAGTTGGCGCAACCTGTAGGAAGGAGCCCTGCAGGTCCCTACTATTGGCAGGTGGAGCTGGCAGGAGTAGAGGCCAAACTGGAGCTTCACAAATACCAGCCCTTGTTCCCCTTAGGTTGAGCGCTTGGGTGCCGGGGCCAGCTGGACTTAGGCATGGACCTCTGTGGAGGTGAAAATCCAAAGCTTGGTAGACAAGGCAGGCCAGCACAGTGGGGAAGCGCAGTTGGGACAGCCCACAATTGGGACAGGTGACAGGCAGCAGAGTCTGGACAAGGCTGGGGTCGGAGGCAGGTGGAGTTCAATTGAAGATGAGGTACAGGCTGTGGTCAGTGGCAGGCAGAGGTAAAGCAGGTTCTGGGTCAAGTCCAAAGTCAAAGCCAGAAGATCAATCCAAGGAAGATGATGAAGAGGAGGAAGATGAGGGGAACACAGAACACAAGGAGATGCTGAAGACAGACGAGGGGAAGACTGACTACAGACGAGGAGCTTCGGAGACAAACCAGACTGTCAGGGAACCAAGGACAGAAGGCATGGACTTGGAAACACCACAGAGAAGACAAGAACTAGGAGCAGGATACAGGCAAAGCACTACTCCAAACAGGAGTTTACTTATTGCATCTGTGGAGCACTGGAGGGAGCCTTATATACATAGCAGTCCCAACCGTCATCAGGAGGCACTGTGGGAGAATTCCCGCTGCAGGCCCTTTAAGAGACTACAGGTCCAGTGATCATGTGCATGGGGAAGCTTGGAGCTGCTGGCGGCGGCATCCCTCCAAACTGTGTGTTGGGCCTGTTCAGGCGCAGCAGCTTGCCACACTTCTGCCTAGGAGGTCTGTCCAGGTGTCGTGGAATCCCATTTGCGGCTCGGGGCTGGAGGTAAGAGTGGCAGTGCGTGGCATGAGCTTGCAGACCACCAGGAGCATCAGTATCCTCCCCTAAACCCGCCTCCTGAAGGTTTAGGTTTCCTGAAGTGTGTGGCCTGGAATTCCCTCAGGAGATTCTTATCTAGGATATTGGAAACAGGCTCCCAAGTGTTCTCTTCTGGGCTATAACCCTCCCAAGAGATAAGATACTCCCATTTCCTTCCTTGTTGATGGACATTGAGAATCTCCTTTACCTGATAGCATAGTCCTCGGAAGAAATTTCTTGCAGTTTGGGTGTCTTCCTTGAGGGCCATGAGAGAATTAGTGGTTTCAGGAGAGAGACATGGAAGATACTGTGAACTCCTAAAAAAGTAGGCAGCAGGTAGGTCATGGGACCAATTTCCTAAGGATGGGAAAAGGCCCAGTGTATCTGGGAGCAAGATGCATAAAGGGTAACTGGAGCCGAATATGATGGGTGCTAATTTACGCCTTGTCCCCTGGCTTAAATTCTGATGTGGGTTTCCAGTGAGTATCAGACGTTCTCTTGGATCTGATGGCTGCTTTCTGTATCATCCCCGTGGTGCATACCCAAGTTCCTGGAGTTCTAGAACTGACAATTGGGCTGCAGGTTATGGAACATTGATAGGGATAAGCAATTGAGGTAGCGGTTGTCTTCCATACACAGTTTGGAAGGGCGAAGATCCTGTGCTGACATGGGAGTTGTGGGAGAACTCTGCCCAGGGCAGAAGAAAGGCCCAATTATCCTTTTGCAAATTGGCAAATTGGTATAGGCTCTGAGGAAGCTTTTCAAAGTGTGATTAGTGCGCTTGGCCTGACCATTGGTTTGCGGGTGGTACGCCATCGTGAAGTCCAGAGATATATTACATTTTTTGCGTAGGGATCCCCAGTCAGAGATGACGTGCCAGGGTAAGCCATGCAGGCAAAAGATGTACTGAATAAAGAGCCGGGCCAGCTATGGAGCCTTGGAAAGACCAGGGAGTGGAATGAAATGGGCCATTTTTGAAAAACGGTTGATCACGACCCAAATGACAAAGCAGCCATTTGAGAGAGGGAGATCCACTGCAAAATTAGTGGACAAGTGGGTCCATGATTTCCTGGGTGCTGGCAATGACTATAACAGCCCCCAGGGTTGTCCCTACAAGGATTTCTGCTATGCGCAGTTGGGAGAAGAGTCCACGTAGGCTCAGGCATCACATTGCATCTGCCACCAGTAGTATTGTTGGAGAAGAGCGAGTGCCCAAGCCTAATCAAGGTGTCCTGCTACACGGGAGTCGTAGGACCACTTTAATTACTTTTTGCTGAGTCTGCATGGACGACTGTCTTCCCTGGTGGAACAGTTAGCGTAGTGGAAAGGAGGACTCTAGCTGGATTAATGATGTGTTTGAGAGGCTCTGGGATGTCCTCCGTCTGGAATGAATGGTAAAGGGCATCTGCCCAAGCATTTTTGAGTGCCAGACAATACCTCAGCTCAAAATCAAAATGGGTAGTAAATAGAGACCAGCGAGCTTGTCAAGTGTTCAAATGTTGGGCATGCTGGAGGTGCTCCAGATTTTTATGATCGGTGCCCTTTAGCCAGTGGCACCATTTCTCTAAGGCTAACTTAATTGCGATGAGTTCCCTATTAAGAATATAAGAACATAAGAAATTGCCATACTGAGAAAAGCCAAGGTCCATCAAGCCCAGCATCCTGTTTCCTACAGTGGTCAATCAGGCTACAAGTACCTGGCAAGAACCTAAACACTAAGTAGATCCCAAGCTACTGATGCCAGTAATAGTGGCTATTTTCTAAAACAACTTGATTAATAGCAGTTAATGGACTTCTCCTCCAAGAACTTATCCAAACTTTTTTTTAAATCCAGCTACACTAACTGCACTAACCACATCATCTGGCAACAAATTCCAGAGCTTAATTGTGCATTGAGTGAAAAATAATTTTCTCCAATTAGTTTTAAATGTGCTACTTGGTAACTTCATGGAGTGCTCCCTAGTCCTTCTTTTATCCAAAAGAGCCAATTCCATAATTGCATTCGGCAGGGGAGAATTTTTTGGAGAAGACGGAATATGGGTACACAGGCTGCCCTTGGTGGAGTGCTGACTTAAGATGGCCCCCTACCTCCACTGAGGAGGCATCCACTTCGGCAATGAAGGGGCGAGTAAGATGCAAATGATGGAGACATGGCTCTCGCAGAAAGGTGTCATTTAGGTCTCAGAATGCCATCATAGCCTCAGGTGGCCAGATCTTAGCATTAGCCCCTTTTCACATGGGGGCAGTGAGAGGAGTGGCTATCTTGGAGTAGTAAGCAATGAAATGTCTGCAATAGTTGGCAAAGTCCAGGAGCCTTTGTAGGGCCCACAACCCATTTGGCTGGGGCCAATCATGGATACTTTTGAGTTTGTTTGGGTCCATGGTGAAGCCTTTACTGGAGATGATGTATCCTAGGAAGGGAAGCTTCTCTTTCTCAAACTGACACTTCTCCAGCGTGGCATATAACAGGTTATCACGGAGGCATTGAAGTACTCAGCAGACATCACAACGATGAGATATGAGATCCTTAGAAAAAATGAGGATGTCATCGAGGTACACCATGACACAGGTGTAAAGGATGTTTCTGAATATATTGTTCATCATCTTTTGAAATACTGCCGGGGCATTGCACAATCTAAATGGCATCACGAGGTACTCGTAATGCCCATCCCTCGTGTTGAAGGCCGTCTTCCATTCGTCATTGGCATAGATGCGGTCCAGATTGTAAGCTCCTGAGAGGTCCAATTTGGTATAAATTCTTGCCCCTTGCAGGCAATCGAACAATTCTGAGATTAAGGGCAGTGAGTATTGGTCCTTTTTGGTAATTGCATGGAGGCCCAGATAATCGATGCAGGGGCGGAGTGTCCCATCTTTTTTGGAGATGAAGAAGAATCTTGCACTGGCTGAAAATGTGAAAGGACATATGAACTCTTTGTCGAGGTTTTCACGGATGTACTCCATCATCGCCTTTGTTTCTGGGAGCGACAATGAGTATACCCTGCCATGAGGTGGTTTGACATCGGGTAACATCTCGATTGTGCAGTCAAACTCTCTATGAGGGGGTAGAGACTCTGCCTTCTTCTTAGAGAAGACATCCAAGAAATAAGCATATGGTGGCGGAATGCCGACCACCATAACTGCCATGGAAGGGAAGGCAAGGCGGAACATCCACTTTTTCTAAGCAAGAGGGTGGCAGTTGGGACCCCATTTGAAGAGCTGCAGGAGGTCCAATCGAACTGTGGGGAATGGAGTTGAAGCCAAGGTAACCCCAGAACCATATGGTGAATCACTTTGTCAATGACATGGAATGTGATAAGCTCAACTTGTAGTGCACCTATACACAGGGTCACCAGTACTGTATTAAGTGTAATTCTACTAGGTAACAGATATCCATGAATGGAGGAAATTACTAGTCAAATTTTCTTGGGAATGATCGGAATGTGCAGGTGGCCCACCAAGGTCTTCATAAGGAAGTTCCCACTGGTGCCGGTATCTTCAAGGACCAGGATGGAGAACCTCAGATCAGCTGTGGAGATGGTTACGGAGAGCGGCAATTGGGGACCCGGAGTCATGAAACCTAGGGTCAGCCCCCCTGCTGGATACTAGGCTCAGAGTTTTCCTGGTCTGATCAGGCACTGTGCTATACGTTGCCCTGGGTTGCCACAGCAGAGGCAATTGATGACTTCATAGGCATTTCTCTGGGGATAGGTGTCTGTGTCCAAGCTGCATAGGTTCCTCAATGTGCATCACTAGAGGTGGGTTTGAAGTGGGTGACAACAGTAGCGGTGGCAAGTCGGACGGGCTTCTGAGGCAGATGGAGCTTCCAAATGCACTCCTGGAGGTGGTGATCTATCCTGCTGGCCAGGTCAGTGAGGCTCTCCAAGGATTCCAGGAGGTCCCGAGCTGCCATTTCATCCTTGATTTGAGACAAGAGCTCCTTGAGGAAGATGGGGTGCAAGCAGTCCTCCCGCCAATTGAGTTCCATTGCTATGGTCCGGAACTCTATTGCATAATCTGTTAGGGTCCAGTTTCCCTGACATAGGTGGAGGAAATCAGCGCTGGATACAACCTGGCGGCTAGGGTCATCAAAGACCTTTTTGAAGGTGGAAACGAATTGGCAGAGATCTCGGAGAATTGGGTCAGAATGCTCCCAGAGTGGTGATGCCTATGCTAGGGCCTTGCCATTGAGATGGAAGAGAATGAATGTGGGAATAGAGTTGGCTGGAGCGAGAAGTGCATGTAGCACTGATTAATAAAGCCCTGACATTGCTTTCGATCCCCGGCATAATGGGGAGGTGCTGGCAGAGGAATAGAGGGGCAACTTGGAGCCGCTAGAGTGGTTGAAAATGCCGTTGGTGGCGGCAGTGTGGTGGGAATCGCCATAGATTCCAGCTGAGTGTTGAGGAGTTCCATGGAATCTGCTAGAAACTCGAGGAAGCGCTGTTGTTCCTGGATCTTGTGGGCCAAGCCCAGAATGACCTGAATGGCAGTGGCCTCTGCTGAGTCCTTGGCCTCGGCATTCTGTTGCAGAAGTGGACCCTTAGGCCAAAAAGGAGTTGGCGCAACCTGCAGGGAGGAGCCCTGCAGGTCCCCACCATCGGCAGACTGAGCTGGAAGGAGCAGAAGCCCAACTGGAGCTTCACCAATATCAGCCTTCGTTTCCCTTAGGTTGAGCCCTCAGATGCCGGAGCCAGTTGGATTTAGGCACGGGCCTCTGTGGAGGTAAAGATCCAAAGCTTGGTAGATGAGGCAGGCCAGCACAGTGGGAAGCATAGTTGGGACAGACCACAATCAGGACAAGCAACAGGCAGCAGAGTCTGGACAATGCTGTGGTCGGAGGCAGGTAGAGTTCAATCGATATCGAGGTACAGGCTGTGGTCAGTGGCAGGCAGAGGTCAAGCAGCATCGGGATCCAGTCCAAAGTTAAAGCTAAAAGATAAATCCAAGGAAGATGAGAGACCACAGAATACGAGGAGATGCTGAAGACAGATGAGGGGAAAACTGACCACAGATGAGGAGCTTTGGAGACAAACCAGACTGCCAGGGAACCAAGGACAGAAGACATAAATTCAGGAACACCACAGTGGAGACAGGAACCAGAAAGCAGGATACAGGCAAAGCACTACTCCAAATGGAAGTTGAACTATTGCCGAGGCATCTAAGAAGCCTTGGAAGGAGCCATATATACAGAGTGGTCCTGATGTCATTAAGAGGCACCGTGGCGGAATTCCCGCCACGGGCCCTATAAGAGATGGTAAGTCTGGCATGTGCACACCTAAAGGAAGCCCGGAACAGCTAGCGGCGGCATCCCTCCAAACTGTGTGTCAGGGCCTGTTCAGGCACGATGGCTTGCCACGCTTCTACCCGGGGTGTCTGCCCCAACGTCAGGGAATCCCAGTTGCAGCTCAGGGCTGGAGGTAAGACCGGCGGTCCATTGTATGAGCCTGCGACCGCCGAGCACAACAATGATGTCACCCATGTGTGAGGACTGACATCCTGCTGTCCTCTGAGAACACCTGTTACAGGTAAGCAACTCTGCTTTTCCTATCCCTATCACCTTGCTACTGTTCTCTGCCTTTGAAAAGTCTGCCACCTTTTCCCTCTTTTCAAAAACAGAATGGAGTGAAACATGCTCAGTGTCATCTGCATTCTGCAGTTGCAGATGTTCATCTCCATATGTTAGTTTTTTCTGAATAGAGCTGGCTTCTGCCTTATTAGTCTTGAAGAAATCCAGCTTCAGTTTATGTGCAGGACTGTTGCTGCCACTGCCAACCTTGCCAATTTTGGAAACATTTACTTTACTTGATCTGCCTTTCCCTATCCCTGACATGATTGATTTTGTTACTGGGGGTTTGGAGATTAAAATGATTATATTTTCTCAGTGGTACCATAACTGACTGCATGCCCACTGACTGTGTTATGCTAATGTGTGTGTGCAGGGAACACAGAGACAATGTGGCACTGCATTTCACACTGTGTGAACTAGTTCTGACACTGCAGAGCTTAGTAACAACCTCCATAACACAGCCTGGTATGCTGCAGTCTCTGCACTGTGCTTAGTGCTCACCTGGTGCCAACTGCACACTGTCCAGGCAGACAGAGACAAAATCAGTAGCACCTCTGCAAGCAACTCTCCACACTCTGCTTCCATCCTCTACAAAGGGAGAGAAAAAACAGCAACACAAGTCTGACACAGAGCTCCTGCAACAGTACCTGGTTGACTTTCTCTACTGACTGGCATAGTGACAGTCTAAAATAGGCAGCAACTGAAAAGTTGTTTGAGAAAAGTTAACTAGGAACTCAGAATTCAAACAGCATCCTTCACAAACAATGTCTTCAGAAGGAGTGCACAGCAAATCCTAGACATGCTCAAACTTCAAGATCAGCATCATTGGATTCAGTGCACAGCAATAGGTTGGATTGGAAAAATGCTTCACTATGATACATCGCCTCTGTTGTCTCCTTGACAACATGTCCATCCTACTCATGTTGGCTGGTTGACCTCAGTATACTTTGTTTCAATTCCTAACTGTAGACCTGTTGCTCTCCCATTGATTTCTGTGAAGCCATTGACTTTAATGGCTCATAGAAATCATTTATTTCAAAACAAAAGAAATAAATAGGTTTTGTTTAATTCAGGAGTCCCTCTCTGTTTGTTTTGGGGACCCCCAAAAGAAATGATCTGGACACAAGTGTTATGAAAGTGGACCCCTGTTTCGAGGTAGATAGCTACCGTCGAAGGGCGAGGCCACTCGGACTGGAGAGGCTTGATAGAAGACTTCACCCTGGAAGCACGCAACCCCCCCAGGAGGAGCCTGTAGGGGTCCGGCCGCTGGGACTTAGGCGACTCCTCTGAAGAATGTTGAAAGGTCTGGATGCAGGCGCCTCCTGCAGGTCGTGGGTTCCAGACGGCTGGCGCCTCCAGCAGGTCGTAGCAGTCTGAGGATGGAGTTGTAGAAGAGTCCAAAGCCGGTCCGAGGTTCGATAAACAGGCGGGGTCCGAGTCCAGTCCAGGGTCTAAGCAGGAGAAGGGTCCAAAGCCGTACCAGGATCAAGCCAGGAGAAGACACGTCCACCAGTCCAGAAGTCAGCAGCCAAGAATCAGTCCACGGAGCAGAACGGGACGAAGAACGAAGAACCAGGAACACAGGAACACACTCAGGCAGGAACCTCAATACCAAGGCAAGGACTGAATGCTCAGCCCTTGCCTTAAGTACAGGAAGCCAGGGGAGGAGTCTCAGGGGGAGCCATGACACTTCCTGTCATGGCTCCTTTAAGAATACCCATCAGCCGCGCGCGCGGGGCTCCTAGGAGCAGGGGAGGAGGAGCCGGATCGCCGCGGAGCCACGCTGCCGATCCCAGCAGTGGCGGTGGCTGTCAGAAAGAAGGACAGTTATGGAGTGAGATCAGTGAGAAAGAAGGACAGTTATGGAGTGAGATCAGTGAACTATGTATTAGATTATTTGGGGTTATATGATCTAGATCAACCTTTTGAATGGATTGGTGTGTACGCCGCGGAGCCACGCTGCCGATCCCAGCAGTGGCGGTGGCCGTCAGAAAGAAGGACAGTTATGGAGTGAGATCAGTGAGAAAGAAGGACAGTTATGGAGTGAGATCAGTGAACCCTCGCCACTACCCGGCATCCCGGGTAAGCTATTTCCTGCGCACCCGCCAGCCCGGCCTCAGTCGCAGTCCGCCGCGGCCGGCGGCCATGATACCCGGTCCCGGTCGCGGCGTGCTGCGGCCGGCGGTGCTAACACAAGTCATTTCAGGATAGCCCTTTTGTTTTAAACAAACACACATCCCTATAAGTTTTAAGGATTAGGACTGTCTACTATGTGTCTCTGTACAGTGCTGTGTAGTTGTGGTATGTGCTGTACAAATCATGATAATGGTATAATTTTTTTTCATAACAGCTTCAGCAACCTGTGGCAAGCGGAAATGTAACAAGGTACAAAATAAAAAAATCTGTCAAAAAATTATAAGTACCAAATGCCATCAATGCTACATAGACAACATGAATAAAATTTTAAATTTTATTTATGTAGGAAAGTGAGATATAAACCCACATTAATCCTAACATAGTGAATTACTTCTAAATATTTCACCACAAAAGAACCAGATGGGATAATTTACTTTCTTCAGCAAAGCATACTCAAACCAACATATACTGTGGGTCCTCAGCAAATATCTCATCGTACACACCAATCCATTCAAAAGCCCAGGGTCATGGGATTTTATAACATACACGTGCATATGTGTGCATGTTATAAAATAGCTTGGCTGCGTGCACATGTGCGCCAGATTTTAATTGAGCATGTGTGTGCAATTCCCGCTTCTACCACGTAAATCAGAGGATTTTAAAAGGGGTGCGCAACCAAGCCATTCCCAGTTTACCAGTTTATCCACCAGTTCAACCAGTTCAACCCCCCCCCCCCCACCGATAGTTTGATAGACCACACTCCCCACACTCCCCATAGTTACCCCAGACCCTTTAAACCCCTCAGAAATGGCTTGATCCTTTTATTTTTTCACATACACACCATCCAGAGCAGAAGTAAAGTTATGCAGCAGGGGACCTCAGCATGTGTGTAAACATTTACGCACACATCTCTGGTTCATGCCCTGTCCAGACTATGCCCATATCCCACCCTTTTTTGAAAACTTTGAAGATACATGCATATTTCCCACAGCATGAGGGAAAATCTGCTCGGCAAACGTGAGCCTAAAACATTTGCACATCCTCTACTTAATGTGCACACTGGGTTTTTAAAATTCACTTTAAGAGCGTAAATTTAGCCTCCAGAACCTCCCTCCTGCACCTTCATATGTCATTGATACCCACATGTACCATGACAGTCTGCTCTTCAATAGCACTTTCTGAAATCTTATCTAGGTAGCACGAGAGATCCATTACTTTTGCACCAGGCAGGCAAATTACCAAGCGATCCTCACACCCATCAACCACTCAGCTATCTACATTTCTAGTGATCAAATCACCCACTGTAACAGCTATCTTAACCTTTCCCTCCTGGCACACAGCCCTGAAGACTCATCCTTGGTGTAAGAGGGTAAGACATCACCTGCAGGATCACTTTCTGTCAAACCACAGTGATAGTCTCCTGCCAGGTGATCATGCTTCTCCAATGCACACAAGGGCTTCTAGACTGGAGTTGAGACCACTCTACTATGTCTTGAAGGTCTTCTCTATATACCTCTCTGCCTCCAGAGAACGGACTTGTTCTCTACGAGCCAGGACCTCTTTGCATCAAGTGCAGATGTATAGCACCTCTCCAACAGGTAGGTAATCATACATGTGGTACTCAGTGCAAAAGACTGGATAGCCCCCAACTCGCTGCTGGACTTCTGTCTGCATCTTAATTTAGTACATTGCTAAAGTTTTAAAGTTGATATGGAGTAGGTATGTCTCTCAATTTAAAGGGTTTTAAATGATTTAGTAATTTTAGGGAGTAATTTTTTTAAAGTATTTACATGCTTAAAACTGCACTTTAATAGAATGTATATTTCTCAGCATCAAGCATACAGAGTGGGCTTCTCCACTTCCGACCTGTGTCTCAAATGTAACATGGGGGAAGCGCACTTGGGCCATTCTCTCTGGGGTTGTAAATAATCTCTGGTGTTATAAATAATAATCCAAGTATTTTGGAAGAGGGTCTTCCGTTCTGCTAACAGCATTGTTGGCTTTAAAATCCCTTTCTCGCCGTTGGTGGCACTTTTTGGGATCTTTCCCCGATCCTTCAAGGGAGAAAAGGTTCGGTCCTCTGGATTACAAAAGTCTACATGTTGGCCTGCAAGGCTATATTGGCAGCTTGGAGGAAATCGGAGGGACCCTCTTTAATGTACTGGCGCTCGTCCATAATGAATCTACTCACTTTGGAAACTTTGGCTAACAGTCACCTGCCAATCCGGACTAGGAGAGCTATAAACACAGTTTGGCTCCCATTCATTCAAACCTTGCCTCATGACTCGAAAAGTCTTTTTCTTAACCGCATAGATGTCTGACATTTGGACCTCACGGTGTTTCAGTAAGACTCTACATTTTTGATGGACTGGGCGATCTGCATGGGTCCACTTCGGTGCTTGGGGGGCGGGTGGGGGAGGTAGGGGAATGCCCTCAGGGGGCTGTGGGGGAGGAAATTATGACTGTAGATGTTTACAACTGTATGGTATGTAACAGAACACATTATGTACCATATGTTATGCTTTGTTGATGTTCACTGTTCTACGTAAAATAATAAAAACAGATTTACCATAAAACTGCACTTTAAGCATTAAAGTGGGCTTTTGAAAATTGTTGCAATATGGCCATTGAATTGTCAATAGGTTTTACCTGCGTAAAATCATTTTCGAGTGTAAAGTGCACTTACACATGAATATTCTATAGACAATTCAATGGCCTATATTGTAGCAGTTTTCAAAAGCCCACTTACATGGATAAAGTGCATTTACATATGTAAAACCCAATTTTAAGCATGTAAATGCTTTTAAAATCAGATCCTTAGGTTTTTTAATTGATAACTAAATATCTTATGTTACTTATATAGCCAATCACTGAAATCAGGGTCATTTGTATATTATAAATTACTAATTGACTCCTTTGTCTACTCATTAAGAGCCTGATTTTTAAAAGCATTTACATGCTTAAAATTGGGTTTTACATGTGTAAATGCACCTTACCGATGAAGGTGGACTTTTGAAAAGTGTTACAATGTATGCTCTCCGCTTTGATGGTGGGTGGGGGGGGGGGAGAGGAATTGGATTCAGGCAATAACCAATACAGGTCCTGACTTTTATGGTTTGGGGAACTGATACGCAGACATAAGGGGAAAAGCATAAGAACATAAGAAATTGCCATGCTGGGACAGACCAAGGGTCCATCAAGCCCAGCATCCTGTTTCCAACAGAGGCCAAAAACCAGGCCACAAGAACCTGGCAATTACCCAAACACTAAGAAGAACCCATGCTACTGATGCAATTAATAGCAGTGGCTATTCCCTAAGTATAATTGATTAATAGCCATTAATGGACTTCTCCTCCAAGAACTTATCCAAACCTTTTTTGAACCCAGCTACACTAACTGCACTAACTACCTTCTCTGGCAACAAATTCCAGAGCTTTATTGTGCGTTGAGTGAAAAAGTATTTTCTCCGATTAGTCTTAAATGTGTTACTTGCTAACTTCATGGAATGCCCCCTAGTCCTTCTATTATTCGAAAGTGTAAATAACCGAGTCACATCTACTCGTTCAAGACCTCTCATGATCTTAAAGACCTCTATCATATCCCCCCTCAGCCGTCTCTTCTCCAAGCTGAACAGCCCTAACCTCTTCAGCCTTTCCTCATAGGGGAGCTGTTCCATCCTCTTTATCATTTTGGTTGCCCTTCTCTGTACCTTCTCCATCGCAACTATATCTTTTTTGAGATGCGGCGACCAGAATTGTACGCAGTATTCAAGGTGTGGTCTCACCATGGAGCACAGGACTGCTTCTACAGCAAAGTCCATAATCATAGCACATCAAGCAGCATTCTCTGAATTTTCAAGAGAGCTCATTAACAGTAAAATGTTGCTAGTAGTAAATTTTATTTGGGATATCATAAGGCTTGGGGATAACTGTGCGGAGTGGCAGTTGCTACCCTTAAAAGAAACGTGGGGATAACCTACAAAGCGCAGCAGTTACTACCATAAGAAGCTTGCTGGGCAGACTGGATGGACCATTTAGTGCTTTTCTGCCATCATTACTATGTTACTATGAGTTGTCCTGAGGCTATTCATGTGTAAGTGCACTTTATGCACGTAAATGGCTTTTTAAAATTGCTGTGATAGTATGTTACATTTACACGTGTATTTCCTTTTAAAATGACCTCCATAACTTGCAAGCAAACAAAGACCATCCACGCCCAAATCTACATACCCGACCCTCACGCCCCTCCCGACTGACACGCCTCTACTGAACTTAACAACCATGACCCCCCCCATCCCCGCCCCCTCCCACATCCCTGTTCCCCTTCCTCCCACCCCCCCTCCTCCTCTTCCCATTTCAACAGCCCCATCCTCCTCCTCCCATTTCAACAGCCCCATCCTCCTCCTACTCCTCCATATCCGCCCTCTTACCTGTCACTTTGTGAATAGTTAAAGAACCTATTTTTCTTCTACCCTCCTAAGAATTACCTCTCCTTACCCGCCCATATTCCAATCACCTTTTCTCTTCTACTCTCCTCATGAGTTTATCACGTAACACCTGATAAACCACCTATCCCAAGTTGAACAGTTGTCATAATGTTTATCTATTCTAATTTATAGTAAAGCTAAATAATGTTTATCTATGCTTATCTATTCTAAATTATTGTAAAGCCTGTTGCTACGTTACGTTACATTGTGAACCGGGGTGATGTTTTTATCGTGCCCCGGTATATAAAAAAATTCTTAAATAAATAAATAAATAAATAAATAAGACATGGGAAAAGTTTGTTCCTCCCACTGATCATATTCCCTTCCCCAGAGTGGATACCACTGACTATCATTCTGTATCCTTTTGCTCAACCAACTTCTAACCTGGTTGATAACTTTCCTTCCAGCTTCGAGACTAGCTAGCTTGTTTAAAAATATTCTGTGTAGAACAGTGTCAAAGACTTTACTGAAACCTAGATGGGCCTCAACTACTGAACTCCCAATCTGCTACTCTGGTCCCTTCATCAAAGAAATTAATCAAGTTTGTTTGACAAGATTTTTTCCCTTGTGAAACTGTTGTCTATGATCATATAACTCACTGGCTTCAAAGTATTGCACTGTTGTATTGGCATTTCCATTACCTTATATACCTTACCTACCATAGATGTTAAACTAACAAGTCTTTAGTTTTCCACTCCTTCCTTGTTTCCACCCTTGTGGAACTTCTATAGAATCAGTCCCTACCCTATGGAATTCCTTAAGACTTCAGATCAGACTTGCCCAGGATCTTCTTTCTTTCAGAAATTTAGTGAAAAACCTGGCTGTTTGAGGCAGCTTTTGGAACAAACCAGTAAATTAAACTCCTCTGAACATTGCCCTATATCTTTTGTCTCTTTAGTGATCAGAAGCCCATTCTGGATCTGCTCTCCCCTCTGTCAAACAAAATTGACTCTGTGCCCCTTGTAATCATTTGGTACTTGAACCTGATGCCCTTTGAATTACTTTTTCCTGATGTCAACTGGCCTTTTGTGCTGTACTTAGCTCTGTAAGTATATTTGCCATAAGCTGACACCCTGGCCTATGTCTAACGAAGCAACTATCTACCAGCTTTGTTCTATTCTTAGCTCTGTAATATATTGCATTTGCATACATCTGTTGTTATGTGCTATATATAATCTCTACATAAGTGTCCACAAGTCTGCAAGTTTATGCCACTCCACTATTATATGGTAATATTTTATACTGTAAAACAGCTCTGGCTATAGCATGAAATTGAATCTTGCAGCTGGAAAAGTGTATATTAAATAAATGCTGATGGAGCAGTACTATATCTGTTCTTCTCCAGCCTCTTGGAATATCTCCTGTTTCAAGTAATAATCTTTGACTGCTATGAAGACTGCTTACATGGGTGCCACTTGGTTTAGTTACAAGGACACTAATCCATTCTAAACTTTAGCTTCTTCTCGTAGGACACCAAACTGATCTAGTCCATATTGGCGCTAATACAACAACGGTGAAAGTTTCTGTATTCCTTGGCAAATCCATTACTGAACCATCCAGCCAAATGCATTTTTTAAATATTGGGTCCATAACATTTTACTAAAGAGGACTATTGAACTGATGCTTGAGATACTAGTTCTAAAATGGTATTCAAAGTACGCTTGTGGATTGCAACTTACAGCAACCTTTGTTTTTAGATGGAAAGGGGGAACGCCACAAGAATCTCCACCAAGCTGTAAATATTCAGAAATAACTATGGAAACTTATATACTGTAATTACTGTTTAAGCTTACCTGTTTCCTTTTGCAAATCAGCTTTCTGAAGATTTATTTGCATTACATGCCATTTGCCATCTGTAAAATTGTATCACTAATGTCTGTAGGGATCTTGGGGGGGGGGGGAGGTATTTTCAAATAGCCCCCATTGTTGCAAACTATAACATGTACTTTAGAGAAAAAATGTTCAAAGAGCAGCAGCCTGCCTTGATTCTCTTTGAAAATCAGCAGGTTCTGTAAGCATCTGCCTAATTTGCATCGGCTATTTGTGTGGACGGTAAATGGGGGCAGAAGAGTTCGTGTACATTTGTAAATCGAATACATGTGCGCTGTTTTCCCCTCCCCTCCCCTCCCTAAGCCTGCCCACTGGACTGCCTGTTTTTTTCCTGCGGCTAAAAGTACCCCTGTTTGGAACCCAAGCACACGTTTTTTTGCTGCATTTGAGAAGGGCCAAGTATCAGACCATTTTACCCAGGCTGGATATCCAAACTTGTCTTCACTATGCATTTTATGTCAGGCAGTCAGCAAAAAGGCATTACTGCCATTTTATTGGTCCACGTAGGTAAAAATAAAAATGACTGTGGTTTTTTTTCAACTGTGCTGCAGTAACATAAAATCAGGTGCAGCTCCTCAGGCTCTGGCTCAGCAGGAAGTCCTCAGTCTATTTGCTTAAATTTGCATATTTTGCTGCTGCACCACGAAAAGAAATACGAGTAAACCCAGAGATTCATGCAGAGGCATAAAATAAGAAATTCCATTTTTCAAACATAACATGCACGTAAATTAAGCCTGATTTAATTTGCACAGTGTATGAAATGTAATTAGCAGTTCAAAGCTCTTACAATGATTGGCTCACTTTTTTTTTCAAGCTTACTTTCATATTCCGCTGTGGTATAGCAGCAAAGATAGGCAAACTGAATCAGCAGGACTGACTGATCCTACTGAGCCCCTTAAACATGCCAGCCACCTGACTGCTATTGCCATTGCTGGCACCCATTTGTGTTTGCTTTTCTAGTTCTATATATGTGGCATGGTTACATAGATATACTATCTTATACCCTTTTTACTATTAACACATTAACATTAGAAAGCTGTTATGCTGTAATGTACTTTTTGATATATAGTTGTGCTCATAAGTTTACATATCCCTGGCAAAATTTGTAAGATGTTTAGCATTTTAAGAAAATATGAGTGATGAGACAAAACACGTCTGTTATTTTTAATGAGTTTCAGATTAAGCCATTATGCATCACAGAATAGCACAATCATTAAACTTTAGCAATAAGGGAAATAATAAAATGGTCCTGTTCAAAAGTTTGCATACCATTGAATGTTTAGGCTGGTAATATACACTCAAGTTGACACACAAAGGTTGAGATGGCAGTGAAGAGATGGCACCTGTGCTTTGTTTGATTGTAATTAGTGTCTGTGTATAAATAGTCAATGAGTTTGTTAGCTCTTGAGAAACCCTTGTGCATTTCAACCAGGGCTGCACTGACTTTGGTGGTTACTGAAGTATAGGGAAAGCAAAATAATTGTCAAAGGATCTGTGAGCAAAAGTAGTTCAACTTTATAAATCAGTATCCAAAAAGGTATCCAAAGATTTGAAAATGCTAATCAGTACTGTTCAAACTATGATTAAGAAGTGAAAAATTATGGGTTCTGTTAATACCAAGGTAGACCAAGAAAAATTTCAGACACAACTGCCAAGAAAATTTGTTGGGATGCAAAGATAAATCCTCAAGCAACCTCCACTGAAATACAGGCTTCTCTGAAACAAAGCAGTGTGAGGGTTTCAGCATGCATGATAAGGAGATACTTGAAGAAAAATAGGTAGCATGGTAGAGTTGCCAGAAAAAAGCCATTGCTGCACCAACGCCACAAAACAGCCTGCTTACAATACACCAAACAGCACCCAGAGAAGCCTCAAAAGTTCTGGAATAAAATAATTTGGAGTGATGAGACCAAAATTGAACTTTATGATCATAACCATAAACGCTATGAAGAGAAGTACACCATCCCTACCGTGAAGCATGGAGGTGGATCTTTGCTATTTTGGAGGTGGTGTGAGCTACAGCGGCACAGAGAATTTAGTCAAAATTGATGGCAGGATGAATGCAACATCTTATCTGAAAATATTGGAAGAGAATTTACATTCATTAGCCAGGAAGCTGCTCATGGGATGGACTTTCCAGCATAACAATGATCTGAAACATGAGGTCAAGTCGACTCTTCAATGGCTGCAGCAAAAGAAAGTGAAGGTTCTGGAGTGGACATCACAGTCTCCTGACCTCAACATCATTGAGCTGCTTTGGGGAGAACTCAAACATGCAATTCATGCTAGACAACCAAAGAATTTGTGGTAAAGCTGCCTATTCCTCTTAGATTTTTGCCAAGAGGAATAGCAGCTTTACCACATGAGAAAATAAAGGGCCTCATTCACAACTAGAGATGTGAATCGTGTCCTCGATCGTCTTAACGATCGATTTCGGCTGGGAGGGGGAGGGAATCGTATTGTTGCCGTTTGGGTGTGTAAACTATCGTGAAAAATCGTTAAAATCGTGAGCCGGCACACTAAACCCCCCTAAAACCCACCCCGACCCTTTAAATTAAATCCCCCACCCTCCCGAACCTCCCCCCCCCCAAATGCTTTAAATTACCTGGGGATCCGGCGGTGGTCCAGAACGGCGGCGGTCCGGAACGGCCCCCTCAATAGAATCGTGTTGTCTTCAGCCGGCGCCATTTTTCAAAATGGCCGCCGCAAAATGGCGGCGGCCATAGACAAAAACGATTCGACGGAGGAGGTCGTTCCGGACCCCCGCTAGACTTTTGGCAAGTCTTGTGGGGGTCAGGAGGCCCCCCCAAGCTGGCCAAAAGTTTCCTGGGAGTCCAGCGGGGTTCCGGGAGCGATTTCTTGCTGCGAATCGTTTTCGTACGGAAAATGGCGCCGGCAGGAGATCGACTGCAGGAGGTCGTTCAGCGGGGGTTCCGGACCGCCGCTGAACGACCTCCTGCACTCGATCTCCTGCCGGCGCCATTTTCCGTACGAAAACGATTCGCGGCAAGAAATCGCTCCCGGAACCCCGCTGGACTCCCAGGAAACTTTTGGCCAGCTTGGGGGGGGGCCTCCTGACCCCCACAAGACTTGCCAAAAGTCCAGCGGGGGTCCGGAACGACCTCCTCCGTCGAATTGTTTTTGTCTATGGCCGCGCCATTTTGCGGCGGCCATTTTGAAAAATGGCGCCGGCTGAAGACAACACGATTCTATTGAGGGGGCCGTTCCGGACCGCCGCCGTTCTGGACCACCGCCGGATCCCCAGGTAATTTAAAGCATTGGGGGGGGGGTTCGGGAGGGTGGGGGATTTAATTTAAAGGGTCGGGGGTGGGTTTTAGGGGTTTTTAGTGTGCCGGTTTTCCTGCCCTCCCCCTTCCCCCGATTTACGATTTTTTAACGATAAATCGGGGGAATTGGTATTGTATCGTGGCCCTAACGATTTTTTGACGATTTAAAATATATCGGACGATATTTTAAATCGTCAAAAAACGATTCACATCCCTATTCACAACTATCACCAAAGACTGCAAGCCGTCATTGATGCAAAAGGGGGCAATACATGATATTAAGAACTAAGGGTATGGAAATTTTTGAATAGGACCATTTTATTATTTTCCTTATTGTTATGATTTGCTTAACGACTGAGTTATTCTGTGATGCATAATAGTTTAATTTGAAGCACATTAAAAAATAACAGACGTGTTTTGTCTGATCACTCATGTTTTTTTAAAATGCTACACATCTTACAAATTCTGCCAAGGGTATGTTACCTTATGAGCGCAACTGTGTCTGTCAAAATGAATAAAGAAAAAAGAAATCCTGTCTTCCACTGCAATGTGGCACACTGAAGTTCTAACTCTTGCATTTTTATCCAAAACAAATTTTTAAAAAACAGTATAAAGCTAGAAGAAAAAAATAATAGGTAAGATGTTAAATAATCTAACATTAAAAATAATAATATAATTTAAAGATTTCTCTTTAAAATTATTCTCTTTCCCTGATGGTGAGTTGGACATGGATCCAGCACAATGGCATGCCCCACATTGAGTACTCTTTTGGCTTCTCTTTCTATGTAGTCGTGGATTAAAATGTATGGTCATCTGATTATGGGGGCTCCTTTCTTTGAATGGTCAAATACATAATGCAATTTAGTATTTTTAGTCTTCACTTTATCCACTGGGAAATTAGGTCAATAAGACCCCAAATGGATTTAAATGTGTTAAACAATAAATAGTGAAACTAGGGCCAGGAAGATCCTCAGACACTAGAGGTACAGAATCGCTGTTCCAGGAGCTCAATTTAAAAGCCTGGCATGTTTACAGGAATGAACAGACTGAAAATCTAAGTGTAACATTACCCAGGTCAAACTAACTTTAAAAAGACTGAATATTTTGGTGAAAGGTGTCAGTGTCCCTCAGTGGGAGAGGAATGCTAGCAAAATCACATTCTGGCTTGTTTTTCTCCACACCTGAGCTTCCAGACCAGTTGGAACCAGCCCCAACCCTGCTTACTGTCATTTACCACTGAAGAAATCTGAAACTCAGGTGCCATGTGTTTTCACTTGCCTCCGTTAGGGAATTTCCACTAATTAGGTCATAAACTCCTTCAATCCACCCAGCACAGTCCTTAGTAGAGGACCATGAACTATTGTTCTCAGTGTCCTGAATCCCATCTGTAGGGTTCACTGCTGTGCAATGGCTGAGACTCCCTCCCTTTACCCTTGGGGTTATGAATACTATCTCCATAGCAAATCCCGCCCCTTCTAACCTGATGAGCAAACATCGGATCTAGGAATTGAAACAGTCTTTTGCATGACAGTGCACAGCACTGCCACTAGGCCACTGAGCTAATCCAGTTTCTCTCTCTCTTTTTTTTTTTTAATAATTTTCTTATAATGAGGTCTTTATGTCCTAAGAAGCAAAACGTAATGTTGACTTCACTTGGTATTACCTAGATTTCTCAACAGGAATCACTGTTTGAAAGACACATTAAACAGGAATAATTAAAAAAGATGTTAAGAAGACTCACAAATGCTATTCATGATTTAAACTGGAACATGACTGGGTGAAATTATTGTGCAAATGCATGTTTCTACTTGTACTTGTTAGCCAAAATGCATATCTGTGGTTTTATCCTCTCTCAACATACTGACATGGTTTAGAAAAATAAGTGGTTGAACTATACTAGCTCTGTCAGCTTCAAAAATCAGCTGTATTCTTAAATTGATATCATTTTAGCAAATGAGACAACAATAGAAATATGCTGAAACTACCAGTCTTTTTGGAAACTATTTTTTTTTTTTTTTTGCAGTATTTTAATCCATTTGAGCAGTGGAAGGAGAATAAAATAAGATAAATATCTGCCATGAGAGGACAGCAAGGGTAATTTTGCTGATTTCACATCCTTTTGATATGCATTCAGGATATAAAGACGAGGTCAATAATATTATGGCCATGCAAAAAGAACAAGGGATCTTTTTGACCATATGAAAAAAACAGCCAAGGATTATTAAAGCGTTAACCTTGATTTTAATGGCCTTGGTTGAGTGGTAAGATCACAATTTGTATGAGCCTGATTATTTACTAAATACAATACATAAATGCAACGGGTTTTTAACATCCAGTGCACTCTGGCATTATCGCATTACTGCCATCCTTTGTTGCCTCGCAGACAGGAATATGAAAGCAATCTGTCCTGTAGTGAGACTGGCTCCAGAAGCATTTCTCTGATAAGAGGACCCCCTGCCCTTTGCTAGTGTCTGGTCCAGTAGGCTTAGCCATGCGCTTAATCCCCAGAAAGTGGTTCGATTATTGCTGACCAGCAATGGCAAGATAGTTGTTTTTTTTTTCCCCTAGCTATCAACCTTCCTTTAATTCCTTGAGCAGAAATGCCGTGCAATCTATATTTCCTTGGCATGTGTCACCCAGATGGTGCACTGCTCATGTTTTCAAATAACCATACTCCAAAAAAAAATATAGTTTGAATAATAAATTCTGCAAATCCTTTTGGAGGAATAGAAGCTCAATTCTCAAGAGCTGCATAAACTTTTACGCATGATGCTGTAGCTCATTCATATTATGCAGTAAAAAACATTCTCCTACAAAACAAATATTTGTGGTAAAGCCTTTAATTTAAGTGATATATGGTTGGTCTTAAATGCTATAAATTCTCTAAAATGTTTGATGCTGTATCTGAAACAGTAATTTCACTGGTACACATGATATTTGACATTTATTATTATTTGAAAAAATTATTACTCTTACAGGCCATTGTTTGTGGCAAGTTACATATAAACATTCATAGACCAGAAATCCTATGGACAGGTCAAAGCTATCAAGCAACCATGACTGAATGCTTTGATATTGATTGGAATCATGGAAATAAATTCATTTTTAACTTGGATATAAGAGGGACACACTTAGTATTTCTTGTAGATCTGTATTCTTACACTGGTGTTCATATGCACAGCACACATATGTACTATCAATCAATTTAAACACGTCACGTTTATGATTTTGAATAAATATTTATTACATGGTTTTTCTTCCACAGATCTCCTATGTTGATCTACCTGGACCTGTAGGTCGACAGATGGGGCGACACCTGGTTGTGAATTGTATGCAGGACATGGCAATATGCTGGTGGTTCCGAGCAAATGATGATGCCTGGCCTTGGTCTCCCATTTCTAGTGAAAGAGAAAAAGCCAATCTAGTACTACTAGGTTGTGATCAAAGCAGACTGGAGGTAAAGTCCTGAATGGAATCATGTTCATTTATTTCATTACAAGTTTTTTGTTTTTTTTGGTCTGGCAGCTTCTTTCCTGGGGATAACCTGCACGGTGTGGGAGTTACTAGCATAAGAAACTTGCTGGGCAGACTGGATGGACCATTTGGTATTTTTCCTCCAACAATACTATGTTCCCACTCTTTTGGGCTTCCAGCTCAGACAGAACAAATCTCTGCTGAGCTACAACTCCATGAGCCTTCATTTGCAATAGTCCAGGGATTTTGTTCTGCTATATTATATCTCTTCCCAACTCACTTAGCCCAGTTACAGTCCTCAACCAGGGGCCACACACCAAGTCTCCTTTTGGAGCCCTGCAGTCATGGACTCTAAATTTGAGCACGAGATATTGTTATGCAATAACTGGGACTTCCTCTCCCCAGGGGCAGTGAACACTGCTTCCTCAGCATCCCAGACAATCTAACAAGCATAAGACCTGGCACAGGAATCACACCCAGGTCCTCTGCATGCATAGTGCCAGTGAGCCACTGGGTCAGCCTCATTCATTAGCAGTTCTGAAATAATGTACAGATTAAAAATATACCCTGGGTTAATTAATGAGTATGTAAATAGACTGTAGTAATGTTGTTAAATTCCTTCTTCATAGTGAAATAAATGAATTGGGTTTTTATTTTGTAAGAAATGGCAAAAACCTTTAGACCTCATTGTATAAAGAAGTTGTGCAGACACAAAGCCCCCACATCAAAAAAAAAAAGGATGTAAATATAAACTGATGGCTCAAAGGTGGAGTTTGCTTGTGTTAGCACTGCACTAACTGTCCTATCTTAAAAACAAAGGTGGCAACCGAATGTGTGTCTCATTTACATTATGACATAAATTTTTAAAGGGGTTTCACATGTAGAAACAGCATATATGCTTGTAAGTAGCATGTATTCGAGGATATGCTAGTTTATAAACGTCGCGAGTAGCACGTATTTTCCATTTCCCAAGTACATTTTACTATTGGAAAAAACAGGGTGCTCTGGGGTGGGGTTCAGAAGTGCATGCAGTAGTTCCTGTTTTCTCAGGAAAATATATGTGTGTACATTACCAAACACATTGATACACTTTTACACCTGTTAATTGATCAGTGCAAATGAAATTGGACTCTTTTTTTCACCTGTCAGGGGCACCCAGGTACTCACAAAGGGGTTGATTTTCAAAACTGTGTATGTGCATCTATTTGCGTGCGGTTCCTGCCGTGCACACATGGATGCGCCAATTTTATAGCATCCACGTGCGCATGTGCGAGCGGACTGCGACATGCGCGCACAGGGGATGAATTTTCAAATTATGTGCACCGACGCGATTGGCCTAACATTCCTTCCCTTTCCCCTCTCCACCCCGACCTCTAACCCCTACCAGCTACCCCAAATTTTTTATTTCACTACTTACTGCTCCTCCGGAGCAGACGTATTTTCCGCACACTGGCTGGCTGTCGGCACATGCTTCCCTGAGACAACGGCTAATGGCTGCTGTCCTGGCTGGCCTCCATCCCGCCCTGCTTTTCCACGCACAGACCACACAACCCATCCCGCCCCTTTTTCAGGGCCCAGCACTTCTGCGCGTAACCCCTGTTTTTTACACGCGCAGCCCTTTGAAAATTTACTTGAAAGTGCCTTGCTGCAGTCATTGCTCATTTAAGGAGGAGCAATGTATGTGTTTCCCTACTTAGACAATTAGCTCTTATCCTTCCGGAAAGCGCATGCATCTACTCTTTCCACTATGAGTATTCTGTAGTCCATAGGATTAACCATCAATTTCTCTCTATACAGAAAATGCACAATTTAATCTAGATAATAGATTAAATTGTGATTAAAATTAAATCCCTCCAAATACTACACCTCTCAAGTCAGGAGAGATATCCAATGCCCTCAGTAGACCTAAGTTCGACAGTTTCAAACCTATTTCCACCAAAGAGATTGAATCCCTCTTAAAAAAACAGAAACCTTCTAGCCATCCGGCGGATAACATCCCATCGAAACTCCTGCTTCTCATCCCGAACACGATCTCTGGACCTCTGACAAGTATCATAAACGGCCTGCTAACTCAAGGAAATTACCCAGACAGTCTAAAAAATGCATCACTCAAGCCCCTCCTCAAGAAACACAATTTAGATCCCAATGTTCTGGCGAATTTCAGACCCATTGCTAATCTCCCATTCGTTGCCAAACTTACAGAGAAACTAGTAAACACCCAGCTTTCTGAATATCTAGAGGACCACAATATCCTATACCCTTCGCAATATGGTTTCCGCAAATCACGCAACACGGAAACCCTCCTCATCTCACTTACAGACCATATCATAATGGGGTTAGACAAAGGACATTCCTTTCTATTAGTCTTGTTAGACATCTCGGCGGCATTTGATACCGTCAACCACTCCATCCTACTGGATCGCCTTGCAGATATCGGTATCTCTGGATCAGCCCACAACTGGTTCAAGTCCTTCCTCAGCAATAGAACTTTCAAAGTCAAAATCAATAATAAAGAGTCAGCCCTAACAAATTCAACCCTGGGTGTACCACAAGGATCCTCCTTATCTCCTACCCTCTTTAACATTTACCTCCTCCCCCTCTGCCAACTGTTAACCGATCTCAACCTAATTCATTATCTGTACACAGACGACGTGCAGATTCTAATCCCTATAACAGAATCTAACTCAAAAGCTCTCACTTATTGGAATAACTGCCTTCTTTCCATCACCAATCTACTTAACAGCTTAAACCTGGTTCTCAATGCCTCAAAGACGGAGCTACTCCTCATCTCCTCAAATGAAAACAATTTTCCGCCACCATCACCACACAACTCCCACATTACATGTAAGCATGTTAGAGACCTTGGGGCAATACTAGACAATCGACTAAACTTAAAGAAAATGGTCAACACAACCTCCAAAGACTGCTTCTACAGACTACAGGTTCTAAAACGACTTAAACCACTACTATTTTTCCATGATTTCAGGACAGTCCTCCAAGCGCTACTGTTCGCCAAAATAGACTACTGCAGTGCCCTCTTCCTAGGCCTCCCCAAATCTACTACCAAACCTCTGCAGATGATACAAAATGCGGCAGCGAGACTGCTGACCAGCACCAGCCGCGATGAACACATCTCACCCATCCTCAGAAACCTACATTGGTTACCGGTAAATTTTAGAATCCTATACAAATCAATCACCCTAATACACAAAACTATCCATCATCAACTTCAACTTGACCTGGAAATCCCATTCAAACTCCACTCCTCTATCAGACCAACAAGAGATGTTCACAAAGGCACTCTACAATTTCCTCCTACTAAAGCCACACGCCTCTCTACGACCAAAGACAGAGCTTTTTCAATAGCAGGCCCATCTATTTGGAACAACATCCCTTCAAACCTCAGATTGGAACCCTGCCTCTTAACTTTCAGAAAAAGACTCAAGACGTGGCTCTTCCACCAAGCCTTCTCCGATCCACCAGACAATCACTAACGGCCCTCCACTCTCACCCGGCCTTAGGCATTTTATCTTAATGAACTATGGACTCTGGCACTTCCAGGTTAAAGCACCTTCAAGCTTTAACCCTGTCTCACTATCGTATATTTATAATTATTACCTGCCTTTATCTTCTTTCCAGCTTATGTTAAGCTTCCAAGTTCTCGATTCCCGTTGATTGTAACTTTGACTTATTCCTATCTATTGTTATCTTTTGTTTACCTGAATTGGTCCTTCAGTTATACCCTCTGTTAAATGTAAACCGATCCGATATGGTTATTTACTATGAAGGTCGGTATAAATAAATAAATAAATAAATAAATAATAGAAACTATCCAAGCACAGGAAAGTTTCATCCTGCCTCTTCATGAAAATGCTATGCCATATAGTAGCAGTTCATGTTACACCATCTGCACATCTACACATGAGACAAGCTCAATGGCACTTAAAGTTCTACTGGAACTAACAACTCCAGCCACTATCTCACAAAATCTATATCTCCACCTCCCTCATCCAGTCAATAATCTGGTAATTGAACCCTTTTAAATCTATTGAGAGGTCAGTCTTTTCACCAGACTCAATTTCAAATAGCAATAACCACAGATGCCTTCAATCAAGGATAGGGAGCCCATCTTAAAAACAAAAAACAAAAAACTTTGTTCTCACAGAACCTGGACTCTACAGAAAATGTTGCTCCACATAAACCAGTTGGAACTGAGAGCAATGCTTTAAAAGTATTCAGTCCCTGATTAAAAGGGAAAGTGGTCTTGATTCAGACAACCAGGTAGTAATGTACTGCATCAAAAGGAAAGGAGGAACAGGCTCTTCCAACCTGTGTCAAGAGATCTGTAAAATATGGACATGGACAATTTCTCAGAGCATACAGATAGCTGTCTAACTCCCTGGAGACCAAAATCAAATAGCTGACAAGTTAAGTTGCTGCCTACAACCATACAAATGGTTCTTGGACCAAAGGATAGCCAAAGAACTATTTCAACTTTGGGGAATTCTGCAACTAAATCTCTTTGCAGTACCATTCACCAACAACGTTTCCATCTACTGTCCAAAAAGACTAGCAAGGACATCTAGCAGCCAATGCCTTTTCAATCCTGTGGAATGAAGGGTTTCTTCATATTGCAAAGATGATTGAAAAACTAAGAAGAGAAAAGGACCTAATGATTTTGATAGCCTCTTTTAGATCATATCAAATTCGTTTTCCATGGCTTCAACACCTTCCTGTTTAACAACTAATAAAGTTGAAAATATTCCCACCCCGATCACTCAGTACAATGGGAGTCTTCTTCATCTGAATCTTCAGTCATTGGCTTTGACAGCCTGGATGTTGAGAAGTACCTAACATCTTCCATGCTGTTACCTGTTGATGGAAGTAAGCTTCTTCTAGCATCCAGAAAACACTCCATGAAAAGGTTGTACAACTTTAAATGAAAAAGATTGTCTATCTGGTGCATATATTTCTAAATCAGGACCCCTCTAAGTGTCCTATTCTCTTGCTGCTTCAGCACCAGGTTTTTCTGAATCAGGATTCAAAACTAGTTCAGTCAGAGTTCACCTGTGCTATAGGAGCATATTCCTAGAATTATGGAGAAATTCATATTTCTCATCAGTGTTCAGTTGCCAGATTCATGTAAGGCCAAAATCATTTTCAGCCACCTGTTAGACCCTCCTACTCCAAGGGATCGAAATATATTTCTTGTTAAATTCATGAAACTACCTTTTGAGCTGCTAGCTCTAGCAGAACTGAATTTCTTTCTTGGAAAGTTTTATTTTTGATAGCCTGATTTGCTAAGCTTTCTTCCCATAGACACAGAATAGGAAAAGAGCCTTAGTAAGTAGATCCTTAATCTCTTGCTTTATCTTCACTTCCTTGCATCTAAGAATCCTCTGTACTTATTCCATGCATGACTTTTGCTGGATCAGTGTAAGAATTATCAAAAAATGTTATACATGAGCTTTTGAAACCACATGGGTTCCTCCTTCTGGTGTTTGTGTCTGGTGGTATCAAATGCTCAGGTACAACATTATCTATAAATAGATCTATTGTTGATCGAATGAAAGGCTTAACAGCCTGCACAAAATCCAGTTTTCTCCAGAACCAGTATGACTACTAGAGCTGAGCACCAAAATGTGAGCTGGTGTTCAAATTATGGGAGTTTTTATGCAACTTTATTTTACTGTTTTTCTTTGAGTGTTCCATTTTGAAATAGGCCACACATCATGTGTTACATGTGTTATTCTGCACTTGGGGAGCATTCTGTTGAATCAATATCCTTAGTCATGCGTCATTATACCAATGTGTGGCAGAAGAGATATAAAAAAACATGATGGCTAATTATACTTTTAGTGCCTATTTCGATGTATTTATCAACATCCATACCCCCTAATTTAGTAATTTATATGATCAATGCCAGATCTATTTGTGACAAAATTGCTGTCTGTCATGATCTTCTATTAGAGGATCAGATGGATATATTTTGTATCACAGAAACGTGGTTAATGGATACTGATACTGACAATGTACTATTATCTCAATTATGTTCCCCTAAGTCAGGGCTTCCCAAACCTGTCCTGGGGACTCCACAGCCAGTCGGGTTTTCAGGATATCTGCAATGAATATGCATTGCATGAGATATGTTTGCACACAATGGAGACTTAGAATATGCATATTCACGGCAGATATCCTGAAAACCCGACTGGCTGTTGGGTCCCCAGGACAGGTTTGGGAAGCCCTGCCCTAAGTATTCATTTCTTTCTAAAGCACAATCATATAAGCATGGATGTGGATTTCTGGTATTAGTACAGAATTCTATTTCATTGTTGCAAATGAGATTTTTGCTCTTTATGAGGCATTACTGACAAGCAAAAATATCTTGGGGGGGATTTGACTGTTTTACTGTCCCCTGGGGCATTTTGTTAACAATTTCTCTATTGTTGTAGGAGCTCTGAAGGCTGTTAGAGTTAAACAATATAATTGTTTTGGGGGATTTTAACTTCTGTGTAGATGAAAATCCTCTTTCATTATCTTGTGAGGGTTTATCATCTATGGGCCTCATTTTCCAATATCGCATTGGTAACGCATTAAGGGGCATTTCCCATGAGAGAGAGAGAGAGAGAGAGAGAGAGAGAGAGAGAGAGAGAGAGAGAGAGAGAGAGAGACTTGCTATAATGTCTACTCCCTAGACAGGTATTTGTATCCCTATGGGAGGCCCAGCTAGTAACTCGAGGTGGGGATTAGGTATGAGTGTAGGGGGTTGGGGCCACTCTCACATTCAACATGAGATGTACGAACAGAACAGTAGTCTTGATGGACACTCTACCTGGGCAACAACAAGCTAGTTTGAGAGAACATTGCCCAAATCTCATCTTGGAGTGAGTTTCCTTACTCCGAAGGCCATCAAATCTTCACAAGAGACCACTGTTCTGTTCTCTCTCTCTCTCTCTCTCTCCCCTCTAGCCTGCAGGATACTGAAACAGGCTATCGTGAACCGCGATAAACCTTTACCGGCCTCTAGCGCACAACGTACCGCGAATGAAAGGGTTGTAGCTATTGGCCGCGATAGGAGCCGCGCTAACACTGCGGCTGTTTCGCCACACACAACTTTACATATGCTCCGCCCCAACTCCGCCCCCTGAATACAACATTAAAAATTTGCATTCGCAAATCGCGTTAACGGCTGTTAGCGCGATTTGCGGAATTATCTTCTGCGGTAACTCCTTGGAAAATGACCCCCTATGTTTGCTATTGGATAGATTAAATAGGAGCAACTAGTTTGGGAACCAACCCACTGTCATGGTCACAATTTGGATCTAATTATTTTGAGCAATAGATTTCCTTCTCTTTACTTACCTGTCATCACCTGCACAGAGGTACCTTGGAGTGATTATCATCTAATTGTGCTAAAAGCTCTTTGTCCCTCAATGCAGCAGGGTGCAAATGGTGACAACTCTTAACATATGAAGTGTGGTCATATTGATACTGATCACCTTTGCTCTCAATGGTTACTGCAGCTTGCCTCTCTTACCACAAATTATGTTGATGATGCAATTACAATTTGGCATGATTCCTTGTATCAAGTGGTGGATGAGCTGGCCTCATTAAAGCCTTCATTATCAAGAAGGAATTATTTATAAGACAATTCAAGCAACAGAAAATAAATATTGTGAAATGTTCTTTGTGGTCTCTGGTTTAACCAATTGTGTCCACAATTCTCTGGCAGGCCAGGCGGGTTCACCGAACCAGTTTCATCCGAATATATTTGTAAGGTTTTTTCCCAAAATGACTGCAGATTTGGGGGATCAATTTTCATCAGTTTCCAGTAATCTTAATGAACAGTTTCTCAACTGAGCAGGAAGATGGGATCAATTCAAATTTATCTCAAGAGAGGAATCTATCTGTATTGTAAAATCTATGAATTCTTCAAACCGTCCTCTGAATCTATTTGATAGAGTGATGTTAAAGGCCGTAAATGAAGTCATCAAAATTCCTTTGACCTTTTTGGTCAATGCCTCATTAATGGAAGTGCACTTATCACCTTTTCTAGAGCAAGCGTAAATTCAACCACTGCTGAAAAAGCTGCAGCTTGATCAAACAGGTCCTGCTAACTTTTGCCCAATCTCATCTATTCCTTATGTGGCAAAAATAATTGAACCAGCAGTAGAAAAACAACTTTATGAGTGTCTGGATGCGCATGATATCCTGGATCACGAGTTTGGCTTCCGACTCAGAGATAGTACTGAGGCTTTAATGGTAGCTTCAACCCTATTCGCTGTGACTTTGATTCCAGCATTAATTATCTCTAGTGCTACTTGATGTTTCAGTGGCCTTTGACACCCTGAATCACAGCATACTAACTTAACTTCAGAGTTAATCCAACTAGGAATTTCAGGTTCAGTTCTTGCTTAGTTTGCTCTTATCGATCAGATTGAACACAACAAGTTATGGTTCCAAGACTTCTTCCTGGTACCCATTAATAACTGGAGTACCTCAAGAATTATCACTTTCTGCCACTCTAATTAATAAATATCTCAGTCCCATTTGCACCTACAGATTTAGGCCTTCATTATAGATTAAATGCAGATGATATCCAGTTCTTTTTTCCTATTACATCTAATGTTGCAACAGCTTTTGGACCATTGCCATTTATTTGAGTTCTATTAAAAGCTGGTATACAAGTAATAAAATGTCATTCAACCTGGCCAAAACTGAGATTATAATATTCTCAATAGATTTTCATTGTCCAATTTTCCTTCAAATTTCAGTTTAATAATTATATGATTCTCATTGTAAAAGAAATTAGAAATCTGGGAATCATATTGGATCCAGAGCTGTCTTTTAATGCTCAAGTTATATGAAGTTCCTTTTTTAAGCTTCGGATGCTTTATAAACTCAGGCCTCATTTGGATCATACTGATTTTTGTACAATGTTGCAATCTCTGGTTTTTATCAGCCCTTGATTATTGCTGTTCTGTATATCTTCACCTTCCTGCTTCTACCATCCGAGCCTTGCAGAGAATCCAGAACTCCACTGCATACTTTCTGAACAGATCTCCAAAGTGCTGTTTTCTCTTTATGGGTTGCTGTTTGGATGGAGGATGAAGTACAAGATTTTAACTTTGATCCACAAAGATTGAATTAATGAAGCTCCGCGATGTATTAGTTACCTCTTAAAAATGGCTAGACCTGAAAGGAATCTAAGATCTGCTGGACAATGTTTTCTAGATGTGCCTACGGTGCACTCAGATCACTTGGCTGAGTCACATGATAGAATGTTTACAGCTGCGGGCCCAATGTTATGGAAGAGATAACCTGATTTAGTTGGAAAGGAAGAATGTTTTAGTGTTGCTCTGTAAGCCACTTAGAACCTTGGATTATGCAGCGCAAAAATCTTTTAAATAAATAAATTGTAGGATACTTTCCCCCCTAGGGGTTTGCACCAGTAATCAAAGCAAAACTACACTTATGGTTTTGTCTTGATTATTGCACCAAAAGTATCTGCAAAGATTTGCATCTGCTTTTTCTGCGGGAACTTCTTCCCATGGAAATAGTGTGCGAAGATCTTAAAATGTCATCTACACGTGTTATTTCCCTCCACCAACCTCAACACGCCCTCAGGAACCACTGCATGTGTTATAGACCAACACATGTGATTTTCCCTTCATTTGGAGTGGGCAATTTTTCAACTGCCCATTTATGCAGCTAAAACACTATTTTACCTGCAGAAATGGCTTTGATTTTTGCCTTCTTGCTTTAAGTGATTGAATGATTGGCATGGTAAGTACTTTTAAATTAAATTAATTAACTTAAAGCTTGCAGAGCTAGATACTGATGACATAATTCTCTTCCACAGAGCTCTCATTTCCCTTTGGAAGGAAAGAAAGAGGGGACTTGAGTCTCTTCCCACACATACACTATCTGCAAACCATCCCACAAAGGCTTATTCATTCATGCCCTTATGCAGCTTTTTTGCTTTCTGGAGCTCTCAGATCAGAGAATATCTGGGCTAGAGCACCTCTGTCATTGCTGCTCAGCTACGATTATTGGAACAATTTTGGCATTATTCTGTTTTTTTTATTTATACTTCTCATGTCAAAAATGGGAAACCTATTAAAAAAAAAAAAAAAGAACAGAGAAGATGTGAAAAGAAAACCAGTAGCTACACCCCTACAGGGCAATTTTCAAAAGCCATTTACCCAGTATAAAGGCTTTTTGAAAACTCTCCACCCCATATGCAGGCAGAAATACATGAATTGCGCCACAATATGTGCACTTTTACTTGCTTTCCCAGTGGTGGGGCTAGGGCAGGAAATGCAATAATGCATGTGGTTTTTCATTTTCATTTTCAAAACTAGGTGCATTGATTTTGAGGGAACATTCCCTTGAACATTTCCCAAGGAAATGTTCAAGGGAAAAAGCGCATTTATTTTCCCTTTTAGAATTGGGGGAACACCCATGGGGAATGTAACCATGGACTTTGCACCTGCTTGCACATTTTTGAAAATGGTCTCCCCTACTCTCTCGCTCAAATAGTGACCCACACATCAACTCAAACACATCTACACCTAGAGGAACTGACACTGTACAATATGTTCATACAAAATTAAGACTTTTACTACACTAACTAAAAGAGAGGAAATTGTTGCCTCCTCTGTGCTAGCAAGGGCCTCCTTTTCCTTCTCCGGTTCTGGACCCTTCTCCAATAATAGGAAAGCTTGATAAATAATCTAGAATAAATGCTTTGAGCCAGCAAGCAGAGCAGTTATCCAGACGTTATGCAGATAATTTTAGCCAAATATTCAGCCAAACCTATCTGGATAAGTATTTTGTTGAATATGCTCAACTAAAGTGACCCAGATAAAGTTACCATTCAGTGGCTTACTGAATATTGAAAAAAAAACCCAACTAGCTGCCGAACAGTGGCCAGTCCCAAAGAGGCTGGCTTGTACTCAACCAGCTCCCTTTAAACCCATTGCTGGCTGTGCCCTGAATTGCCTCTCACTCAGAGCATTCTGGTTGGCCTCTGTCAGTAAATAGACTAATCCCGGTTCACAAGTTACTGACAGGGAAGCAGCCAATCCCCATTCAGTAATGGGTTCTGAGCAAAGATTGGTCCTTACACCTAGAGAGAAGTGAAAAAAATAATCTTAAGTGCTAATACCTGCCAGCTGTACTGACACTTACTATTCAGAGCCCTTCCTCCTCCCACTCTGCTTTGGGGACACTTTTTGGAGTTTGGGGACAGGGGTGAAGATTGTTGACCCATTAATTTAGGGTAGAGGAAGCGGGAGGAGATCAGAGCTGCTTGGTCCATGCTACAATTTTAACATATTGCATGTTGGGAGGGATATTGGCCAGTAGTTTTTGTTTTCTTATTTTAGTTATCCAGCTAAGTTTAGGACAGCAAATTTTCTGACCATAGTTAGCTAGATACCTATTAGGGATATACATTCATTTTAAACGAATGTGCAAAATGCAACTATTAAGGACAATTTATTTTATTCTAGAGACCCGAAATGAATTGAGGCCCCCCCCATATGAAACAAATCTTAGTCATTGCTGTTGCGGTTCTGACCGCGAGCACCGCGAACAGACCCATCCCTCCGTGTTTCTGGACCTGTTCCCGCTTTCACCGGCCTAGTTCCTGTCTTGTTCGGCGGTGTCCTGGCGAGGGCTGCGCCGCCAGGAAGCCATCCATGGATGCCCTGTCTCTAGGTGCGCGTGCGCGCCACTTGGGCGCTTTTCTAGGCCGTTTCCCGCCAGTGGTGACTCCGCCCAAAATCCTGACGTCAGATGCCGCGGCCTTGATAAGCCAGCCGCGGTCACCCAGTCTTGGCCTTGCACCGGCTTACCTACCGGATCCCTGTTGCGCTGTGCCCCGGAGCGTCCTGCTTTGCTAATCGCTCCGTTCCTGCTTGCCTGCTACAGTACCTGCTTGGTTCCTGCTTACCTGCTACAGTACCTGCTTGGTTCCTGCTTGCCTGCTACAGTACCTGCCTGGTTCCTGTTTACCTGCTACTGTTCCTGCCTGGTTCCAGTACCCGAGTCTTGCTACAGTTCCTGCCTAGTTCCAGAACCCGAGCCCCGTTACAGTACTGACCTACTGTCCTAGTCTGGTTCCAGTTTCCAGTCCTGATCCACTACCGCCTAAGTCCCAGCAGCCGGGCCCCTACGGGCTCCTCCCGGGGGGGCTTCGGCTTCCAAGGGTGAAGCCACCTAAGTCTCAGCAGTTGGGCTCCTACAGGCTCCTCCCGGGGGAGTACCAGCTTCCAGGGTGAAGAGCACCTCTACGTCCAGCCTGAACATCTGCCTCCCGGCCTGTGGTATACTTGAGACTTTTGAATACCTTTCCCAGTCTCCTGCAGGTTGGCCCAAGGGTCCACTAAACTGACATTCCCTAACAGATTGCAAGGACATAGACTCGGCGGATGTGTCCGCTCCCTCGGACCTGCCCGGGATGGCCCGGCAGATGCTACAGCACCAGAGCTGCATTGATACACTGGCAGCCATGGTGGAACGGCTATCCTCGCACCTGGAGTCCCTGCCTCCTCCTGGCAGGGTCCCCGAGGGACACAGCTCTTCAGTGACTCAGCTACCCGCTCCCTCCCGCTACACTGGAGACTTAAGGACCTGCCGCGGCTTTCTGAACCAATGTTTTGTACGGTTCTCTCTGCTGCCTCGGCAGTTCCCCTCGGATGTGGTAAAAGTGGTGTACATCCTGTCCCTGCTTGATGTTAAAGCCTTAATATGGGCTTCTCCCCTTTGGGAAAACAATGATCCTTCGCTAACAAACTTACAACAGTTCATCTCGAACTTTCGTCAGGCCTTTGATGAGCCCGCCCGAGTAGCCACGGCTACATCTGATCTGCTGCAACTCCGACAGGGGGCGCGCTCCTTGGCAGACTATGCTATGGAGTTTCGGACTTTAGCCCAAGAAGTAGGTTGGCAGGATGGTAGTCTTAAGGCCATCTTCTTGGAAGGTCTGTCCGGATGCAAAAAGGTTGAGATTGCCGCTCGAGATCTGCCGGAGGACCTCAACGCCTTGATTGAGATGGCTGCTCGCATTGACCGCCGCCTACAACAACGGACCAAGGAGCAGCGCTCCTCTCACCATAGTCCTGCCCGTGGGCCATCAAGACCTGTATCCTCTCCCAAGATTTCTCGTCCAGATGTTCCCACCTGCGAACCTATGCAGCTGGGACGGGCCTCGCTTTCTGCTGAAGAAAGGCAACATCGCCGTTCGTTGAAGTTGTGTTTATATTGTGGTCAGAAGGGCCACTTCTTGGCACGCTGCCAGGAGCGTGCGGAAAACACCAATGCCTAGGAGGTCCGGAGGAGCTCCTCCTAGGCTGTGCTACAGCTCCTCAAGGTACCGTCCCTGTTACCCTGGAATATCCTGGAGGATCATTTGAGACAATGGAGTTCCTAGACTTGGGAGCCAGAGGTAATTTCATCCTGCAGGACCTAGTCTCTCAGTTGCGCATCCCTACGCAAAGACGGGAGGTCCCGTTATGAATTACCTCTATCCAGGGGACCCTCCTTCCAGGACCTGTCCTGATGTCAACGGCACCCGTTACTGTCCGCACCGGGGCAATCCATTCGGAGGAGATAGCGTTCCTAGTCTTGGATAAGGCTGTCCACCCTGTGGTGCTAGGGTTGCCGTGGTTACAGAAGCACTCCCCCACGATTCAGTGGGATACGTTACAGATTGTCAAGTGGAGTCCTTTCTGCTTAGCTAATTGTATGAAAGTGCCTAAGATGTCCGCATTTCCGTTGATGCACTCTGCCTTAGGTCCTCCTGCATCTTATGAAGACTTTACGGACGTATTTTCCAAGACCAAGCAGAGATCCTTCCACAGCACCGTCCGTATGACTGCGCTATAGACTTGTTACCTGGTACTATGCCTCCCCGAGGAAGGGTGTATCCCTTATCCTTACCTCAGACCCGGGCCATGTCCGAGTACATTTCAGAGAACTTGGCCAAGGGGTTTATTTGCCCGTCCAAGTCGCCTGCAGGGGCAGGCTTCTTTTTTGTCAGCAAGAAGGATGGCTCGCTGAGACCGTGCATAGACTATCAAGGCCTAAATTCCATTACTAAGCGAGACCGTTACCCGCTCCCGTTAATCCCGGAGCTCCTCGATCGACTCCAGGGAGCGAAGATTTTCACAAAGTTGGACTTACGAGGAGCGTACAACTTAGTCAGAATCCGTCCCGGAGATGAGTGGAAAACCGCGTTTAATACCAGAGATGGGAATTATGAGTATCTTGTGATGCCTTTTGGCTTATGTAATGCACCGGCGGTGTTCCAGCACTTTATGAATGAGGTGTTGTGGGACCTTCTGAACACCTGCGTAATCGTTTACCTCGATGATGTGTTAATCTACTCCCAGGATCTGCCTTCACATCGTCAGCAGGTCTGCCAAGTGCTCCAAATACTCAGGGAGCATGGTCTGTACGCGAAACTGGAAAAATGCAGCTTTGAAAAGACGTCCCTGCCGTTCCTGGGCTACATAGTCTCTGCAACAGGTTTTCAAATGGATCCTGAGAAAGTGGCGGCAATTAAGAATTGGCCCCGGCCTAAGGGCCTTAAAGAGTTGCAACGCTTCCTCATTTTTTCCAATTTCTACCGTCACTTTATTCCTCACTACTCTCGTATTGTGGCCCCATTGACTGCCCTCACCCGAAAGGGGGCCAATGCGGTGGATTGGCCTGTTCCCGCCTGCCAAGCTTTCGAGGCCCTTAAGGAAGCCTTCCTGTTAGACACCTGCCTTCGTCATCCGGATCCCAGCTGGCCCTTTGTGGTGGAAGTGGATGCCTCCAACGTGGCCATGGGGGCCGTGCTGAGCCAGTACTCAGATTCTGGACAATTGCTACCTGTTCTTATTTCTCGAAGAAATTCTCTCCGGCGGAGAGCAACTACTGTGTTGGAGATAAAGAGTTGTTAGCTGTGAAACTTGCTCTGGAGGAATGGAGACAGTGGTTGGAAGGGGCCAACCATCCGGTTACGATTTACACCGATCACAAAAACCTAGCATTCTTGAAGCAAGCCCAACACCTGAACCCAAGACAAGCCCGGTGGTCACTGTGTTTTGACCGGTTCGACTTTACCTTACGCTATCGACCTGGCTCTAAGAATGTTCGAGCCAATGCGCTTTCGTGCTCTTCTGAGGTCAAAGAGACCCCTGACACGTCTCAGTTTATTTGGGATCCTGTGAAAGTCAGTCTAGCAACAACCTTGGTGTCCTCTCACGTCGCTCCCGGAGAGCAGTTCTCTCTTGGGCCCATGACTCCCTCACGGGGGACCATGCTGGCTGCAAAGGGACCTTAGACTTGTTGAACAGATTCTACTGGTGGCCGACGGTGAGACAGGACTTCCAAGCTTTTGTGAGCTCGTGCCCGACCTGCGCTGTGCAGAAGCCGCTCATCGGGAAGCCCAGAGGTCTGTTGTAACCATTGCCCATCCCGGTGGAGCCTTGGACACACATCTCCACCGACTTCGTCGTGGATCTTCTCGTCTCAGCAGGTAATTCGGTCATTTGGGTAACCGTAGACCGATTCTCCAAGATGGCGCACTTTGTCCCCCTGCCAAAGTTGTCTTCTGCACCTTACCTAGCTAACCTTTTCGCCCAGCATATCTTCAGACTTCACGGTCTCCCACAGGATATAGTCTCCGACCGAGGACCACAGTTTACTGCTTGGTATTGGAAGGCACTTTGCAAATGCTTCAATGTGCAACTTAGTCTTTCGTCTGCATTCCATCCTCAAAGTAATGGGCAAACAGAACGAACTAACCGAACCCTGAAGACTTTTCTCCGTTCGTTCGTGAACGAACGCCAAGATAATTGGGCCCAGCTACTCCCATGGGCAGAGTTCTCATACAATAATCACACGCATGCTGCTACTGGAAGTTCGCCTTTCCTGGTCGTCTATGGGAAGCAACTTTGACCACCCTTGTCTTCACCTGAACCTAGTGCATTCCCGGCAGTGCAACTTTCAGCCCGCCAGCTTCTTTCCTTGTGGACGTCTATCCAGGGAAAGATCCGTAAAGCCGCCCAGTCCGCCAAGAAATGGGCGGATAGGCATCGTCAGCCAGCACCTATCTTCCTCCCAGGAGATCGTGTCTGGCTAAGTACCAAAAATCTTCAGCTACGTATTCCGTCTCGAAGACTAGCTCCAAGATTCTGTGGGCCTTTTTGAGTCGCCGAACGAGTGGGAGCAGTCTCGTACCGACTACGCCTACCCTCCTCCATGCGCATACACAACGTGTTCCATGTGTCATTGCTGAAGCCTCTTGTTTTATCCAGGTATCACTCCCGGGCTCCTGAACCCTCGGACCCTTCAGTACCGAACGAGGTTACGTATCAAGTACATGAGGCCTTGGATATCCGGTTTCACCAATGTCGATGGGAGTACCTGCTTGCCTGGGAGGGTTGTGGACCCGAGGATAATTCTTTGGAACCGGCCCGTAACATCCTTGACAAGGACTTATTACGGCAGTTCCATCTGGACCACCCGAGTAAACCCAGACCGGCTAAGAGGGGGCATAAGAGGGGAGGTACTGTTGCGGTTCTGGCTGCGAGTGCCGCAACCAGACCCTTACCTCCGTGTTTCTGGACCTGTTCCCGCTTTCACCAGCCTAGTTCCTGTCTTGTTCGGCGGCGTCCCGGCGAGGTCTGCGCCGCCGGGAAGCCGTCCATGGATGCCCTGTCTCTAGGCGTGCGCTTGCCACTTGGGTGCTTTTCCAGGCCGTTTCCCGCCAGTGGTGACTCCGCCCAAATCCTGACATCAGACACCGCGGCCTTGATAAGCCGGCCGCGGTCACCCAGTCTTGGCCTTGCAACGGGCTTACCTACCGGATCCCTGTTGCGCTGTGCCCCGGAGCGTCCTGCTTTGCTAATCGCTCCATTCCTGCTTGCCTGCTACAGTACCTGCTTGGTTCCTGCTTACCTGCTACAGTACCTGCTTGGTTCCGGCTTGCCTGCTACAGTGCCTGCTTGGTTCCTGCTTGCCTGCTACAGTACCTGCTTGGTTCTTGCCTGCCTGCTACAGTACCTGCCTGGTTCCTGTTTACCTGCTACTGTTCCTGCCTGGCTCCAGTACCTGAGTCTTGCTACAGTTCCTGCCTGATTCCAGAACCCGAGCCCTGTTACAGTACTGACCTACTGTCCTAGTCTGGTTCCAGTTTCCAGTCCTGATCCACTACTGCCTAAGTCCTAGCGGCCGGGCCCCTACGGGTTCCTCCCGGGGGGGCTTTGGCTTCCAAGGGTGAAGCCACCTAAGTCCCAGTGGTTGGGCTCCTACGGGCTCCTCCCGGAGGAGTACCAGCTTCCAGGGTGAAGAGCACCTCTACGTCCAGCCTGAACATCTGCCTCCCGGCCTGTGGTATACTTGAGACTTTTGAATACTTTTCCCAGTCTCCTGCAGGTCGGCCCAAGGGTCCACTAAACTGACATTCCCTAACAATTGCATTTGTTTAAAAAGGTTGCACTGGGCCTAGGCCCGTGGCCAGGGCATAGGCCAAGGCCCAAACCAAGGGAAGATCTGAGCACCCAAAAACATCATTTACCTGATCCGTCGAGTATCCATTGAAGTGGCATGGCCATGTCCCAACAGCTGGGCTTCAGCCTATGCCGGAGCCCAGACACAGGCCAGACTCTGCGGCCTGGCCCAGAGACTGGGTCCTGACATCAGGGCCTAGGCCCAGATCAAGGCCCAATGGCCCAGCCCGGAGGCCAGGTCCTGATGCCTGAGACCATGCCAGGTCCTGATGCCTGAGTCCATGCCAGCTCGGTCAGGTCCTGATGCCTGAGTCCATGCATGGCGCCACAGTCCAGCTAGAGGATGGGTCCTGATGCCAGGGCCTCAGCTCAGAAGCAGGCCCGACGCCATGGTCCGGCTCAGAAGCTGGGTCCTGACACTGAAGCCTCAAGCAGGACCATGGCAGAACAATTTGACCTGGCCTGGAGGCCAGGTCCTGAAGCCTGGGCTTCAGCCTGGGATCAGGTCTCGGGCCAAGACCCGACGCCATGGCCCAGCCCGAAGGCCATGTCCTGAGACCAGGGTCTTGACCTAGACCGGGGCCTAATGCCTCGGCCTGGCTTGAAGGCTGGGTCCCGATGCCTGGACCTTCGCCTAGGCCACAGCCCGGGCCCAGGCCTGATGCTGCAGCCTGGCCCGGAAGTTGGATCCCGATGCCAGGGCCCGCACTGGAGGCTGGGTCCTGAAGCTTGGTGATTACACTGTCTTCTTCTTTCTTCTGAAACTGACACCAGGTGCTTGGGTCATGCCAAAGTTAATTAACTCCAGCGCATCTTCCCCACTAGATGGTGCCATTTTGCTGCACAGCTCGGCCTAGGCTGGAGCTCATGCCCAGGCCCAATGCTGCTGCCCAGCCCGTAGGCCAGGTCCTGATGCCGGGCCTTGCCTAGATGCTGAGTCCTTATGCCTGAGCTTTGGCCTAGGGTCAGGTCCGGAGCCCAGGTCTCGCAGCTGCAATGATGCCATCCTCTTCTTTCAACTGAAACTGACACTGAGCGCTGTGGTCATTCCGGAGTTAACTTGTTCCTGGGTCTGGGCAGAGGTCCCGGCGTCTGGACCTGATCTCCAGGCTGGGCCACGGTATTGGGCCTAGGCTCAAGCCCTGGCTTAGGCCCCAGCATCTGGCTCTGCCTCTGTGCTTGGCCGCGGGGACTTACGTAGGCCGAGGCCAAGGTAGTTGCGACCTACTTCAGCCTCGGCCTACACATGGCCAAAGCTTCAGTTTGGGCCTAGGCCTCACCAGTGGATCGCCACTGGACAGGGTAAGTGAGGGCCAGGGGGGGATCCTGGCCCTGGCATTTTTCTGGGTGGGAGAGATGGATGGTGGAGACAGGAGTCCTTGGGAAGCCGTTTTCTTTTTTTCATTTGTTTTTGGGTTGGATTTTTTTTTTTTAATGTATGATTTGATTTTTTTACATGAATGAAATGAATCAAACCTTCCACAAACTGAAATTCAGTGGAAAAACCTCCCAAAAATGAATCGAAAACCAAAAAGAATTTTTTATTCTTGCATACCCCTAAAAATTATATCTGGCAAATGCTGAATATCAGTGCTAGTTAGATACATTTTAATCATGCCTATGAACCACCCCCTATATGCCTTTATTAATCTGGTTAAATTTTGTGCAGATAATGACTTACCTGGACAAAATTTAAATGGTAATAGTCTGGAAATATTCAAACATCCGGTTCTGTCCGGGTAACTCCAAAGCCTTTTAACATCAACTTCTATGATGATAAATTTTCCAATACTTCAGAGTAAATGGTGGAAGGAAAAAAAACCAAAAACTATCTCAGCACAGAGTTATACATGCATTGCATGCATTGCGATATCCGCAGCAAAAAAAGCTTTCATCCTGATTTGGATTAAAAGTTAGATTGGAAATTCCCTTTTTTTTCTATTAACTGTTATATGAAGAGAATTACATTTCCTGCTCAGCATTTCTCATTAAAGTGTTTGTTGTTATTTTGAGCGTCATAGTGTGAAATTAAACTAACAGTGTTTTAGCATGCATAAAGTAAATCAAACCTTTTTTTCTCATCTCAAAGACTCAGAATTCAATCACAGAAGGTTTTTTCTGTTTCTTTTGTTTTCTTTTTTATCTGCTTGGTAAGCCAATTTTCTGCTTAGCATATACTGTTTTATTTCGTTCAGCATGTAGTCTTTATCCCTCCCCCATACTGTTATACAAAAGCTGCAATTATTTTTGTATTTAAAAGTTTGCAGTGAGGAGTTTGCTACTCTTTAGATGAAAGCTGGATTTTTTTTTCTGATGGTGAGAGAGAGATTGCGAAGCTCTTAAACTACATAACAGAGGAAAATTAAACATGGGACTAGTCAGATGGAAATCCTTAGCCTCAAATGTTGTGGTGTCTCAATTTTATGAGCTGGGGGAGTGACCTTTTCTCATACCATTTAGTAACTTAGTAGCCTTCCAAGATGTAGTAAAAACAAAAAAAAGTAGCAGTGTAAAATGGTAGTACCTGGTTGTTAATTTCATAGGGTGACTTAAACACAAAGCTATTTTATAAAACTAATTATTCAATTGATTATATTAGGGCAGACATGATGGATTAAATTATGTGGTACATATTGGGGCAGTTTAATCTGGTGATGGAACTCAGGACTGCATAAACTGCAAGTATGGTTCAGATTCCACTCTTTGAGAAAGGCACTTTGTATCTCTGTTTTTAAATTTGCATTGCAAACTTTTTTGGGGTGGGGGGCAAGACCTTGTAATCATGTGAATTATTGTGTACAAGGCTAACAGCACTGTCAATGCATGTGATAAATATTAGAAAATATGAGATAGAATATTCTACAGATAACATTTGCCCTGCAGGATATGTTTAGCATTGTGACATAGTCTAACAATTCCTGTAGTATCACATGTTTGACTAGTGTAGTGATGTCACCCATCAAAAATGGAGTAATCTTTCAGGACATTACTTTTTAAAATGAAGAATATTTATAACTGATTAGAGAAGGCAAAGCTTGTTCACTGCTCATTTGTGTGTCTTTGATTCAGCCATACTGATTTTCCATTTTTAGTCTACTTTCCAAAGGAAGAAAGATAGGCTTATGAGATTGCCACGCCTGCGTGTGTATCTTTGTGTGCGTATATGTACCCCCTAATAAATTCTGAGGTCAGTATTCAAAGGGGTTTATCTGTATAACTTTTGAGTTATTTGGATAAACTCTGAGGATTGAATATCATTTGAATGTAGCCGGTTAAGGTTAAAGTTATCTGAGAACATTTAGTTAAATAATTTTTTTCAAACCTAACTGGCGATATTGAGACATAGCCAGTTATATTTCAAAATTATCCAGCTATGTATACCCAGATATCTTTATTCGAGGATATTCAGGTGGACATTTATCCCACTGAATATCCCTGATAACTTAACCAGCTAACTTTAGCCGGACAAGTTATCTGTATTTTGATTTTCTCAATATTAACCTCTTGTTGTTTAGTGTCCTATCTATACCAAAATGTTCAGAACATATCAGGGTGTCTAAGGGTCTCCCGATAGGGACATATATATATATATTTATTTTTTTAAATCTACTTATATGTGCATGTTCCAGAAAGTAGGCTCCATTAATTCAGTGTGCAACTCCTTTTTAATAATTAAAAAAACTATATATCCGGGGGGCTTGCTCGACAGCCCAGCAGCAGGACTGTTCTCTGCCACATGAGAAACCTTGGTTCGGTTCCAGACCCTAGTTTCTGATCCTTGGACTTGCGATGCTGTATAGGCAGTATCTATAGGTTTTGAATAGTGAGGGAGCTGTGGCTGTTCTTCTGCTTAAAAATCTGCTGGCCAGTACAGAGCACAAATGTACATTGTTTCAAGAGGGAGCTGCAGATTGTCTTTTGGTTGAGGATTATCACTGCAATCACCGGGCCAAAAGGGGATGGATAGAAGGGACAGAACTGCAAGTTAAAGTTCATGATGCCCAAGAAGGTTAAGATCACTGGATGCCCAACAATGAGCAGCAGGAAGCTGCTGGGAAATAAATAGAAAAAGCAAATAAAAGCTATATTCTTAACATGTAATAAGATTTTCCCGTCTGCAGACTGCCAGTGCATAAGTTAAGTCGGCTAGTCAGCTGTAGAATATATCATTGAAAAGTTTCTTTCAGTATTTGCAAAGTGATCAGATTTTTCCCGTCCTCCCAAACATAAAAAGAAAGCTGTCATTCTTGTATCCTAAAGCTCATTGCAAGTTTTGCACTAATATGTTAATGTTATTCTTAAATGGTAATCATGTATCTTCTCTAACTCAACATTCTATCTAAAGTACTTTTTATGGAGTATGTCCAAATAGAGAACAGTTTTTTAGAACACAGCTGAAACTTAAAATTTCAAAACATTTAAGCTTTTGTTAAAGTATGTTTAAGGATTGTGTCCATTTGCACTGCACATTATTTTTTTAATAAAAATATACTGCAATGAAGTGTAATGAATGGTAGCTGTCTGAATGAAGAAGAATGTTATTTTTCTATATTGTTAACTTGTTTTTGTTTTGTTTTTTTAAAGAAACATGTTTGCACTTTCTAAGCTATTAGAAGTGCATTGATTTAATTTTCTGGTCATGATATTTCTCAGAATAATCTGGGTTTTCTTTTAGGTTTTGAGTTACACCCGAACAGAATGGGATCCACTTGATGCTAGCTTTAGCATCAACCAGCCTTATCAGGTTCACACAGTGGAGCAGTCCATCAGTGCAGACAAAGAACCCATGGCTGACAGCTGCATCTACGAGTGTGCTCGGAACAAGATTCAATGTGTGGCAGTCACCAGAATCCCACTCAGGTCAAAGGTCATTAGCTGCTGCAGGAACAATAAAGAAGACAAACTGGTTCTGGGATGTGAGGATTCTTCAGTCATTCTATATGAAGCACACCATAGAGTGACAATGTTAGTCCAGGCAGAATTATTGCCTACATTAATAAAATGGCACCCTAGTGGATCTATATTTCTGGTTGGCAGTAGTCAAGGTGAGCTGCAGATTTTTGACATGGCACTGACACCAATTAAAGTGCAACTTTTGGCAGAAGATTGTTTACCAATGACATCTCTACAGTTCCAGAAACATTTTAATGTGTCTAGCAGTATGGTTGAGATACAATGGACTGTTCCTCAAGCAGTACCTCAAAACACAGACAGTGCAGATATTCACAACCTCCTGTTTCTTAGGTTTGATAAAGGTCCTTTAGGAGTACTTCTCTTTAAATTTGGTAAGTTAAACAGGTACAGTATTTTAAAATACATTATTTTTAATATATGCTATGCATAGTTGCCTTGTTTGAAGTTGTAAGTTGCTGAAATTTATTATATTTAAGAAAAAAAACTGTTTAGGAGTTGGGTTTTGTTTAAGCTTTTTATTTCTTGGATATAAAAGGAAATCATGGAAGAGTGATGAGGTTTATCCTTTGATTTAAGTGAATCGCAATTTAAGGGACTACTAACCTCAAACTCTGAAGAAAAAAAGGAAAAGAACCTATAGCAAGAAATTGTAATATAGCCATATGTACTCTTTGTTCTAATGCGTCTCCTTTTTACAGTTCTTTCACTTATTGTGCATTTTTTAAATAGACTTTTCTAAATAAGAGACAGTAATTTTTTCTCACAATCTAGCATTCAAACAACTATATTTCTAAAAAGATGTCAAAAGCCAGTTAGCTAGAAAAAGTTCTTAAAAGCCTTATAAATTAACCAATCTAAACAGAAATAACAGGGTAAATATTATGGGAGTTGTGCAGTATAATAACTTGTGTTTTAGTTTTTGAGAATCCTGGAGGTTTCATTCTTGCCATATCTGTATCTAGTTCTCTGGACTTAGGATGCATTTAGTTCAGCTCAGGGTAGAATTGATCACAATTAAAGAGGCCTCCCCTGTGTCTAGACTCTAGCAAATCTGCCACCATTTCTGCATAAATTTCATAGATTAGGAATGGATGGATGTTGGTGGTGGGTTCTAATAAGACCTGTGAGTCAGAAACATGTCCTTATATGATACCACTACAGAATGCCTTCACAGTATTAGCAGTAGAGTTGGACACAGATTAGAAGAAGGAGTCCCTTCATAAAAGTAACACAGAGCATAGTTACAAAAGATCCCAAAACAGGACCAGAGTCCTTCTGGTGGAGGATTTAATCATGAGAGGAATTGACTTGGGAGCAGGATAGAAGAAAGACGAGAAGATCAAATGCCTTCCAGGATTCTTGGCTAACCAGGGATACAAATGGTGTTGAAATTGCTGCTGAAAAAGGAAGGGAAAGGGATTTTGTAACGGCTTCCTGAGTGGACGTGCCATGCTGCTCGGCTGCTGCTGCTCTTCCTGTACTTTATTGCAGCATGGGCCCGAGCCAGTACTGCTTCTTCTTGTGGTTAGGACGCATTCTTCTTCTTCCTGCCTACATTGGCATTGGCATGGTCTCTCTTTCTTCCCACCCACCTGGGACCGTGCCATGGTGCTTTCTTTTCCAGCTGCGTGGGTTGGGAAGAAGGAAAGACCATGCCGATGCTACCCTCGAATGGTGGCGCTCTAGGCGGTTGCCTAGTCCGCCTAGTGCTTCCATCGGCCTTGCTGTTGATATTTATCACCATATGCAGCTAAATTCTAGCCCCATAACTCGTTACAAGCATGAATTTAGCCGCACAAGTTGTGAGCATTCTGGGGGTGCTGGGAGGTGTTTCCAGGTGGAGTAGAGTTGACCACATAAGTTATGCAGCTAACTCTGGTTGGGCTGTAGGGCTGTTCTAAGTTTAGCCAGTTAAACATAACTGGCTAATTTTAAGATAGCTGGGTATATTCAGTGGCACAACTGCACTGCTGAATGTACCCTGCTAGTTAGCTGGATATGTTTATGTGGATAACTAGCTGAGCCGCACAGCAGCTGAAAAAGGAACCCCTGTCTCTACCCCACTCACTGTTTTGGAACTATTATTGATTTGATTTTTGTTCCCAATTGGGTGTTTGAAAATAAGGTTTTGAACACGTCTCCAGAATTCATGGATTATTTCATAGTCCCACCATATGTGTACATAAGACGCGGGTCTGCCACAACTTCTCCAACAAAGAGGAGTCGATGAATTAAATTTAGAGAAAAATAATGGGTATCTATATGTTTGATGAAATAATCGGAACATTAACTCCCGAAATTTAATATACCTGGATAGTTTGAGTTCTTGTCCAAATCTCCTTCCAATCATCTTCATCAAGGGCCAAGAATAAATCAGTATTCCATTTTTGTTTAAGAGAGGTTTGGGTTTCAGGAGCCCTAGCCTCTTCCAGTAAATATATATATATAAATGGTAGATCATCTTTTGCTGAGCATGTGCCAAGAGAGATTCTAAAACTGTGAGAGATCGCAACAACTCCATGCTGCTATGATATCCCCCTTAATTGTAGAAAAAATAATGAATGTGTTCAGCTACACCAAACTCTTGTTGGAGATCATGAAAAGTTTTGAAATAATTCCCTTTCCAGATTTGATCTAGATAACACAAACCTTTTTTGTATCGGTCCATAATATCCAGTGACACTGTTACATTTGGATGAATTCCCTTTCAACAATGAGACAGTTGATACAGTTTCAATCTTAAAGTCTATCAACCTATGCACAAATCACCAAATACATAATGTATGTGAAAGAATCAGGCCAGTTCTACGCTACCTGGCATAAATGGTTGAAGTTTGAAGTATAGTGAGTAAAGACGTGATCTCAGTCTCTCCTACCTATGGCTGCTCAAACTGTACCCAGTTTAGTGGATTAGCGTTAGCAAACCAACCCATTATTCTAAGTAATCTAGCTGCAAGTAACATAGAAATAGGTCAGGGATATCCAGTCCCCCACAACATTTTGGAAATTGCAGTACAGATAGCTTTGTACAGGAGGTTTTCCTTCGCCACAAAAATTATGAGATTGCCACATTAATATCTTTAAATACCTTCTAAGGAATATGAGAAGGTAAGTATTGGAAAAAATAAGACATGGCAGGACGATCATCTTTACTAAACATGCACGCCCCCAAAGCGATAAAGGAAAATCAGTCCATCTTGCTAGGTCTTGCTGTATTTTTTTTTTTACCACTTTGGGATAATTTAATTTGTACAGATCTTTTAGGTGATTGGGCACCCAAATGCCCAGGTATTATATTTCAGATTCCATCCACCACTCTTTCTGTGAAAAAATATTTCCTGACATTTTTCCTGAGTCTACTCTCTTGAAGCTTCATATTATGACCTCTAGTTCTACAGCTTTCTTTGCATCAGAAAATACTCTTCGGGTATTTAAACGTATGTATCATATCTCCAGTGTCCCTCCTCTCCTCCAAGGCATACAAATTTAAGAACATCAAGTCTTAGAAACTTGTGATAGATATTGTAAATTTTGAAATCTGCAATCCACTTGCAGACTGTATTGCAAACAGTGCAAAAAATGAGATGGTCAGAATAGAATGTTATCTCTTGCTCTTTCTTTTTTTTTTTTTTAATCAACATTTTCAATAATCACAAGCAAAAATCTTGTAGAGAAATTACAGTGCCAAAGAATACAAAAGAAGAAATAATATTTCCAGATTCAAATACATCTGTAAATACATATAGCTCTGTTTAAATAAAAGAAATATGGAGGTTCTGAAATTTGAGTGTGACAAATACAAAGGAATAAGAAGATCCAAGATGGCGTCGACATAAGTGCACGCAGAAACCTCAGCTCCGTCGATAAAACCTTTCAGAATTCTTTCAACTTTTCTTATATTTAATTTCCTGCTGCGATGCCACACACTAAAAGAAAGGCGCGCATTCGAGAAAACCTTACCTCAACGCCGACTTCCAACGACCGGCAGCCACGGATTGAGGAGGTTTTTGCTAGACCCGTTTCTCAGAGACCGGAGGGAGGAGCCGCTGGCGGCAATGACGAGAAGCAGACGTCGACCGCTATGGCAGAGGAAATATCCCTCAGCCCGGGTGCACCAAGCACTCCTACCCCGCCGCAAGGACCTCCTAAAAGATCGGAGGGAATGCTTGGGAGTCCAGCTGCCCCAGTCACTCCGCAGACTCTGCCGACCCAGAGAGTCGGTGTTAAACTGCACGCCGTCTCGGAGAGCCCAGAGCAGGGCTCCAGGGGTATAGGAGCAGAGGATCAGACGGAGATGAGAGCAGAAACGGGTGAAGGAAACTCCCTGGAGGTAGGAGTGGTAATACCAGATATGAGTGAGATGATGAATGTGTCTGGAAAAATAACTTTAGCGGAGGTGTGGAAGTTGTTGTTAGGAATGGATAAAACTATCAAATCCATTTCTACAATGTTAAAAGAACAGACAAAGTACAAATTATTGAAAATAAGACAAGTCATATGGAACAAGAAATTGTGAAGATTAAAGAGATTCAAATAAATCTGATAAAGTCTGAAAGTATACAATCAAACAAAATGGAGGCTCTAGAGAATATAATCAGAAGACCAAACTTAAGATTTGTGAACTTACCAAAATCTCGAATTATACCACCTAAAGAAATGTTGAAAAACTACTTCTTAAAGATCTTGAAGTTTCAAGAGACTGATATACCACCAGTTTCAAGAGTATTTTATCTACCAGCCTCTAAAGACCTGGAGGGAAAGGAAAATAATGGATTACAAGTAACAAGGGAAACTTCGTCTTTGAATTTAACGGAGTTGCTGGAAAAATCCACTGAAACCCCTATTTCATCTAGAGCAACTCTAGTAGTGATGTTCCTACATATTGCAGATAGAGATTCTGTATTGAGACTATTTTTTCGTAATTTGGATCAAGTATTTCATGGTCAGCAAGTCCGAGTTTTCCTGGACATTGTGAGAATAACTCAGGAGAAGAGAAAAAAATTTCTTTCTATGAGAAATGAAGTGGTTAATAGAGGGGCGAAGTTTAATTTACGTTTTCCTTGTAAATGCATACTTCTTTTTCAGAATAGTAAATATATTTTCACAGATCCATCACATCTACGGGAATATCTGGATACCCACTCTTAAGTTTTGTCTCCAGGAGAGGTTAGGTGAAAAAGTAATAGAAACGGGGGTATTATGTCATGACTTATGATATTGTTTATTTCTTGTTATCTGCTTTTTAAACATCTTGGATCTCCCCTTGTTGCCTATGATAGTAGAAAGGGTAAAGGTATAGGGGCGGATTTTAAAAGGCGCGCAAATAGCCTACTTTTGTTTGCGCTCCAGGCGCAAACAAAAGTACGCTGGATTTTAGTAGATACGCGCGGAGCCGCGCGTATCTGCTAAAAACCTGGATCGGCGCGCGCAAGGCCATCGATTTTGTATAGCCGGCGCGCACCGAGCCGCGCAGCCTACCCCCGTTCCCTCCAAGGCCGCTCCGAAATCGGAGCGGCCTTGGAGGGAATCCTCTAACGCCCTCCCCTCACCTTCCCCTCCCTTCCTCTACCTAACCCACCCCCCCGGCCCTGTCTACACCCCCCCCTTACCTTTCTCCGGGGATTTACGCCTCCCGGAGGGAGAAGTAAATCCCCGCGCGCGAGCGGGCCTTCTGCGCGCCGGGCCGCGACCTGGGGGCGGGTACGGAGGGCGTGGCCACGCCCCCGGACCGCCCCAGGCCGTAGCCACGCCCCCGTACCCGCCCCCAAAACGCTGCCGACACGCCCCCGAAACGCCACGACGACCGGGCCCGCCCCCCGACACGCCCCCGACACGCCCCCCTCGGAGAACCCCGGACTTACGCGAGTCCCGGGCTCTGCGCGCGCCGGGAGGCCTATGTAAAATAGGCTTCCCGGCGCGCAGGGCCCTGCTCGCGTAAATCCGCCCGGTTTTGGGCGGATTTACGCGAGCAGGGCTCTGAAAATCCGCCCCATATTTAATTTCTTTTGTGTGTAGAAACACCAATAGTTAAGTTACAATATTTTCTTTTCCTCTTTTTCCTTTCTGTATTTCTGGAGACATTGAATAAATGTAATCATTTGTTGAAAATTCAATAAAAATAAAAAAAAAAACCAAAAAAAAAAAACAAAGGAATAAGAAAAAATTAAAGAAATAGGTTACTTAGGGCCTCATTTTCTAAAGTATCGCAGGCCTGTGATACTTTATGGAATGGGGGCGGGCCTGCGCTAGCCAGCAGCGATCGCACCGTTGCGGTGCGATCGCTGCCGGTTTCGCACCCAATAGCACCACCATAGAAGGTGTAGCTATTGGGCGCGAACTCGGACGCGAAAAGGGCCTTACCTTTTCGTCGTCCGCAGCATCTTCGCAGAGTCGGCCCCGGTGACGCCCCGACACCTCCTCTTCCGGGGCTGACTTCGCCCCCATTTTGGTATGGCACGCGATCCCTCTGGAAATTGAGGCCCTTAGTGAGGTTAACAAACCATTACTTTTACCAAGACAGCTTAGGTATGTGAATCCAAGAATCCACTTAATTGGGAGGGATCAAAAAAATATGTAATTCTAATCTTGATATTTAACAGAACATCTACAAGGGTAGCACAGTAAAAACTGTGCCCCCATCTGTATCACTTCAGGATGCATAGTTAGAAATTTTTTTCTTCTACTCTGAGTAACTTTAGTCAGGTCTGGATAACACCAGACCTTTAGGCCATAGAATGAAACAAGCCTATTACGAAAAAATTGCCTTAGAATATTATTTCGATCGAATACAAATGCAAAAGATACTAGAAGAGGCCTTCTTCCAGCAACTAATGTCTCTTGAGACATCTCGAGAACCTCAGAGATATCCATATTCGGCAGCTGATCTTCCATTTCTTCACTAGTACTTCTTACCAAAGATAAATAATAGGCTTTGGTAACCACTGGTCTAGCAGGTTCTGGTATCTTCAAAATTTGAGAAATATATATCTTGAACAGTTCCATAGGAGAAATCAAATTAATGACTGGAAGTTAAAAAACCTAAAGTAATGGAAACACAAAGAGTTCTCTGTGTTTTCCAGCTTTCTGTTACTTATCAATTCAGTTTGTACTAAGTTAAGAACATAAGAAAATGCCATACTGGGTCAGACCAAGGGTCCATCAAGCCCAGCATCCTGTTTCCAATAGTGGCCAATCCAGGCCATAAGAACCTGGCAACTACCCAAAAACTAAGTCTATTCCATGTTACCATTGCTAATGGCAGTGGCTATTCTCTAAGGGGCGGATTTTCAGCGCCCTGCTCGCCTAAATCCGCCCAAAACCGGGCGGATTTAGGCGAGCAGGGCCCTGCGCGCCGGTAAGCCTATTTTACATAGGCCTACCGGCGCGCGCAGACCCCGGGACTCGCGTACGTCCCGGGGTTTTCGGAGGGGGGGCGTGTCGGGGGCGTGTCGGGGGGCGGGCCCGGTCGACGCGGCGTTTCGGGGGCGTGTCGGCCGCGTTTTGGGGGCGGGTACGGGGCGTGGCTACGGCCCGGGGGCGTGGCCGCGCCCTCCGTACCCGCCCCCAGGTCGCGGCCCGGCGCGCAGCAGGCCCGCTGGCGCGCGGGGATTTACGTCTCCCTCCGGGAGGCGTAAATCCCCCGACAACGGTAAGGGGGGGGTGTAGACAGGGCCGGGTGGGTGGGTTAGGTAGGGGAAGGGAGGGTAAGGTGAGGGGAGGGCAAAGGAAAGTTCCCTCCGAGGCCGCTCCGATTTCGGAGCGGCCTCGGAGGGAACGGGGGGAGGCAGCGCGGCTCGGCGCGCGCAGGCTATACAAAATCGATAGCCTTGCGCGCGCCGATCCAGGATTTTAGTGGATACGCGCGGCTCCGCGCGTATCTACTAAAATCCAGCGTACTTTTGCTTGAGTCTGATGCGCAAGCAAAAGTAGGCTGTTCGCGCGCCTCTTAAAATCTACCCCTAAGTGAACTTAATAGCAGGTAATGGACTTCTCCTCCAAGAACTTATCCAATCCTTTTTTAAACACAGCTATACTAACTGCACTAACCACATCCTCTGGCAACAAATTCCAGAGTTTAATTGTGCATTGAGTAAAAAAAGAACTTTCTCCGATTTAGTTTTAAATGTGCCCCATGCTAACTTCATGGAGTGCCCCCTAGTCTTTCTATTATCCGAAAGAGTAAATAACCGATTCACATCTACCCGTTCTAGACCTCTCATAATTTTAAACATCTCTATCATATCCCCCCTCAGCCGTCTCTTCTCCAAGCTGAAAAGTCCTAACCTCTTTAGTCTTTCCTCATAGGGAAGCTGTTCCATTCCCCTTATCATTTTGGTAGCCCTTCTCTATACCTTCTCCATCGCAATAATATCTTTTTTGAGATGCGGCGACCAGAATTGAACACAGTATTCAAGGTGCAGTTGTGCTGCACTTTTTCAACCCCCTCAATTCTTTGCTCCAAGACTTCTATCTTCTTATTTTGTTGAGATAACATATTAACATTAGTTATCTCTTGATTTTTAATTTCCAAGGTAATCTTAGATAGGGAAATGATAGAAGCTTCCAAGGATTTTGTAGCTGCCCAAATAGTTCTTAAATTCATCTCTGAAAGTGGTTGATGATTTCCTTCCAATTCAGGGATTCTAGGAGTAGCCTCACCTAACCCCATAACAGTGCCTATCCCATTTTCCATGACTGGGAGCGTTGGACAAATCGCTGTAATTTCTGCCGATGCTACCAATTCCTGCATTCCAGATCCCCCTCCGTTCTCCATACCTGGAACAGGAAGTGCATGACCTTCTTTCCCATGGATCTCATGCGGGATTTCTTTAATCTGAACAGCATTTGATATCCCACTGAAAATATCCAAGGTGTCCTCTGCCCCTGCCAGCTCTCCTCTCACTCCTCTGCATGGCGGTTGTGGCCGTCTTGGAGTGACAGGGCTTAACGTGGTGTCAAGGGTCAGAAGGGATGTTGCACACCCTTCAGCCGTCTCCCAGCGATCTGCTCCACCGGCGTGTTCGTAACCGTCGGAAAGAAGAAGCTTGCAATCCGCGGCTGTAAGCTCTCAGCCGGAGAGGAGATCAAAGCAGCTCCCCTCACTTTCACCTTCCTCTTTGTGTGAGGCATCTGGATATGAAGAAATCAAGATTCAGGTAACGGATCACAGAGCTTCTGCCGACGCGTCTCACCCGGCAGCCATCTTCAGCTTCCATACCTTGCTCATTCTATTCTGACCTGAAGAAGAGAATACTAGTTCTGGAAAGCTAGCCAAAACATTGTATTATGTTAGTCTAATAAAAATATATCACTATATATATGTAAGGATGAAAAAGTGAATTCATAACCTTATGACAACATTAGACTGCAATTATGCCTTATGGGTAAGATTTAATCATAATTGTCAAAAACAAAATTCAAAGAATTTCATAAAAGACATTAATAAGTATTTATTTATTTATTTATTTATTTATTTATTTATTGTTTTTGTTATACCGAGTTTCATGATAGGCATCACATCAACCCGGTTTACAAATAACAAGGAGTGTAAAGCATAACGTAACGTAAAAAACAATATTTTCAATAAGAACCTTGAACTTTAAATACAGTGAATCAGAAAAAGGGAGAGGGAAAGTTACAAAAAACAAGGAAAATAAACTTGGGATGGAAGGGGAGAAATTGAACAGCACAATATTTACATTTCAGCCTATTACATTTCAGCCTATTTCACAATAGGCATTAATACATCCAATGTACTTAATCTATATAATGTGCTTGCTGAAAAAAAAAACTATAAACATGCTTATTAATACCACACACTACTACTTGAAAGCCTATATCAGGCTTCGTCAAGGGAATATATGATTACAAATGATGAATAATAATGACTTATCTTTGTCATGTGCATGTTGGAAATGTATGTGCACATTTTAACTGACTAGAAATTCACATATCCAAATAAGTCACAACTGAATCTGCCACTAACTCATATCCCAAATTGACTCCATATTAGGAATTACCACCCAGGAAAAAGATCTGGGCGCCATAGTTGATGTTACATTGAAATCATCAGCTCAGTGTGCTGTGGTGGTCAAAAAAGCAAACAATGTTAGGAACTATTAGGAAGGGAATGGCAAATAAAAGAGAGGATGTCATAATGCCTCTATATCGCTCCATGGTGAGACCATACCTCGAATACTGTATGCAATTCTGGTTGCCACATCTCAAAAAAGATATAGTAGCACTGGATAATGTAAAGAGAAGGGTGACCGAAATGATAAAGGGCATGGAACAGCTCCCCTATGAGGAAAGGCTAGGGTTGTTCAGCTTGGAGAAGAGGTGGCTGAAGAGAGATATGATAGAGGTCTACAAGATCATGATAGGACTTGAACCGGTAAATGTGGATTGGTTATTTACTCTTTTGGATTAATACAAGGACTAGGGAGCACGCCATGAAGTTAGCAAGTAACACATTTAAAACAAATCAGAGAAATACTTTTTTCACTCAGTGCCAGAGGATGTAGTTAAGGCAGTTAGTGTAGCTGGATTTAAAAACGTTTTGGATAAGTTCCTGGAGGAGAAGTCCATAAACTGCTATTAATCAATAGGGAATAGTCACTGCTTGTTCCTGGCTTTAGTAGCATGGGATCTATTTAATGTATGTGTACTTGCCAGGTACTTGTGACTTGGATTGGCCACTGTTGGAAAGAGGATACTGGGCTTGATGGACCCTTGGTCTGACCCAGTATGGCATAACTTATGTTTTAGTTCCCTTGAGTATGACTGTCTGGCTAGGAGGAACCAAGAAGTGTAGTAAAGGAGGACTTTAAAAAATTAGGCAGCAGGCAAAGGCAGTAGCAATTTCTGAGGTATTATCTGTATTCGGTAAGGAAAAGGATGGGCTATGTTGTGCCAGAATTTTTAATACATAGCAGAAGAACTGGTGTAAACAGGTTTTGTGTATCTTGGGAGCTAAGGCGATATGTGGAAGGGTATAAAATTGTACTGGAGGAATGTCCTGTATCTTTGTGAGGAACTAGGATCCTAACTAAACAGTTTACATTAGGAGTTCCCAAACTGCTGCCCTCAGAGGAATTTCATCCAACCCATCATGCCTTTCAGTGTGGGATAGAGTGTAGGAGCTTCAGCCTAATGTGGTCCCAAAGGTTGGAGGCAGAACAGGAACAGTGGCCAGAGTTTCCATGCACATGGAATAAAAGGTGAAGATGACTGTTTCATTAGTTCACATGAGCAGAAGGAGGAAACAGCAGCTGCAATATTGGCAATGCCACTGACCCCTTGCCTGGACACTGACTACTCTTGATTGCCATCTGCCTCTGACCCCTTGCCTGGACATTGACCTTGTTTGCTTGCTGCCTGCCTCTAACCCTTGCCTGTCCCTGGACCACCATCTACCCTGTTCTCTGAGAGCCTCTTGCCTAAGTCCTACTGGCCCCCAAAACTCAAGGGTTCAATCTGAAGGGAAAGGGGCTGGTAAAGGCAAAGCCCTAGACCACTCTTCAACCAGAGAACCACCACTAGCTGTTGGTGACGGCCTACGGGGCTCGCCCCTTAGGCTGCGTCAACCTCACCACAGCAGCAAGGATCCACATCACTTACAGCAGGGAAGTGGGAAGAGTGTATGAGGGAAGTGTTCTTTGTGGCCCTTCTCATAAAAAGTTTGGGAATATCTGATTTAGATCATCCATTGATAAGATTTTAAATTAGATGAGGAGGTTGGCGGTCAAAAGTTGATTAAATCAGGCTTTCATCCCTAATTAAGTTAGTGGTGAAAAACAAAAAAGTGTGTGTTTCACAAGGCTGAATGTAAAGCACTGGGATGACAAGGGAGGCAGGTAGAAGGTTATATAGAGTTCATGCAAGATAAAGTAGAATACTGGAAGGCTATCAGCATAAATGCAATTCCAGACTTGCAAATCCTAAAGACAGAGGCAGGTCTAGATACTGTGGCTATCACAGAAACATGGTTCTCTGAGGACAAGCAGATTTGCAGTCCTCACACATGTGTGACATCATCTGATGGACCTAGTACGGAAAAGCTATATCAAAGTTTCTAGAAGGGATTAATAAACATGTGGATAAACGTGAACCGGTAGATGTAGTATATTTAGATTTTCAGAAGGCCTTTGACAACGTCCCTCATGAGAGGCTTCTAAGAAAACTAAAAAGTCATGGGATAAAAAGTCACGCGGCGACCGAAGACCTGCGCGACCGGCGCCGGAGCCCCACCGGGGGAAGGTCAGGTCAGTGCTCGGCCTCCCCACCCGGGGGACCCCAACGCCAGCCGCGCGCGCCGAGGCCCAATCCGGCGGACACCACGAGGTAAAGCGCTAAGGCCCGCCCAAATCAGAAACTTACCAGCCAACCAGAGAAAGCCCGACAGGGCTTTAAATCCCGACTGCAGGCGCCATTACCTCCTTTTCCTCCTGCTACACGCGGCGACCGAAGACCTGCGCGACCGGCGCCGGAGCCCCACCGGGGGAAGGTCAGGTCAGTGCTCGGCCTCCCCACCCGGGGGCCCCCAACGCCAGCCGCGCGCGCCGAGGCCCAATCCGGCGGACACCACGAGGTAAAGCGCTAAGGCCCGCCCAAATCAGAAACTTACCAGCCAACCAGAGAAAGCCCGACAGGGCTTTAAATCCCGACTGCAGGCGCCATTACCTCCTTTTCCTCCTGCTACACGCGGCGACCGAAGACCTGCGCGACCGGCGCCGGAGCCCCACCGGGGGAAGGTCAGGTCAGTGCTCGGCCTCCCCACCCGGGGGCCCCCAACGCCAGCCGCGCGCGCCGAGGCCCAATCCGGCGGACACCACGAGGTAAAGCGCTAAGGCCCGCCCAAATCAGAAACTTACCAGCCAACCAGAGAAAGCCCGACAGGGCTTTAAATCCCGACTGCAGGCGCCATTACCTCCTTTTCCTCCTGCTACACGCGGCGACCGAAGACCTGCGCGACCGGCGCCGGAGCCCCACCGGGGGAAGGTCAGGTCAGTGCTCGGCCTCCCCACCCGGGGGACCCCAACGCCAGCCGCGCGCGCCGAGGCCCAATCCGGCGGACACAACTCGACGAAAAGATATAAAAAGACAAACTAAAAGATTAAAAAAGCAGGGACACACGCTAAGACCCGCCCATAAATAATATAGCTAGCCAACCAGTTAAAGCTCAGCAGAGCTTTAAATCCCACCCAGCTAGGCGTCGCGCGCCGTGCGTCGCACGCCGAAGGAGCACGACAAAGGGGCTTGCCCCTTTGTGTGCCCCTTCGTGTGAACCTGAGCACAACAAGAAACCACCTATGCTAAACGACTCTGCCACACAACCCAGCCTACACTACAGAAGCACGCTACATCAACGTTATCCAATCCATTTGTCCAGCGACCTCATTCTCCAGGGCCCATACACATAACAGCCTCTCCAACACTCACAAGCTGCTCCAGCATGTAATCAGACTCTCCAGCATTCATCCAGCATTCTCCAGCACTCATCCAGCCCCCAGCCTCTCCAGCATTCATCCAGCCCCCAGCCTCTCCAGCATTCATCCAGCATTCTCCAGCACTCATCCAGCCTCCAGCCTCTCCAGCATTCATCCAGCACTCATCCAGCCTCCAGCCTCTCCAGCATTCATCCAGCATTCTCCAGCACTCATCCAGCCCCCAGCCTCTCCAGCATTCATCCAGCCCCCAGCCTCTCCAGCATTCATCCAGCATTCTCCAGCACTCATCCAGCCTCCAGCCTCTCCAGCATTCATCCAGCACTCATCCAGCCTCCAGCCTCTCCAGCATTCATCCAGCATTCTCCAGCACTCATCCAGCCTCCAGCCTCTCCAGCATTCATCCAGCATTCTCCAGCACTCATCCAGCCTCCAGCCTCTCCAGCATTCTCCAGCACTCATCCAGCCTCCAGCCTCTCCAGCATTCATCCAGCATTCTCCAGCACTCATCCAGCCTCCAGCCTTTCCAGCATTCATCCAGCATTCTCCAGCACTCATCCAGCCTCCAGCCTCTCCAGCATTCACCCAGCCTCCAGCCTCTCCAGCATTCACCCAGCCTCTCCAGCATTCATCCGGCCTCTCCAGCCTCTCCAGCATTCATCCAGCCTCTCCAGCATTCATCCAGCCTCTCCGGCATTCATCCAGCCTCTCCAGCATTCAGTCAGCCTCTCCAGCTTTCTCTCACCATTTTCCAGCATTCAGTCCAGCATTCAGTCAACCTCACCAATACTTAGCCCAGCATCTTCAATATCGAAACATTGCTCCCAACCAACTGAACCACAACAATGCACCTCTGCACCATACCCAAAATCTGGCATAACCTCAGAAAGCACACAAAACCTGCAATTCATCACATCGCACGACAACAAAGGCTTTTACCAATAATGATATCACCTATAACACAAATCTTAGGACTCTCTTTATTTACATTAACTCTATTCAATGCTCAGTCTCTTTCCAAAAAAATGGACATCCTCAGTGACTATCTCATAGAAGTCAACCCAGATATCTGTGCAATTACAGAGACATGGCTAAAACACACAGATACTGTACTTACAACTGCAACTGGACAACAATCTTTGAGTTCTAAAAATTAATCTTATTTATATTTTCCTCTGCAACTGGACTACAATTTCTAAGTTCAAAATTCATTTTATCTTATTATTTATATTTGGCATGGTTAATATGTCACTATATCCAAGTTAAATATTTAAATTATACAGTTTATATTACATAATTTTATTAATTACAAGTAAAACTATTCTATATTATTTATTATCATTATGTTAAATTGTCATCCAGTTATAATGTTCCATATGTACCACTGTTCTATGTAAAGCCCCCTTATCTCTGTTGGGCAGTTTATCGTTATATGTAAACCGGAGTGATTTATAGTCTCTATAAGAACCTCGGTATATAAAAATTAAAAATAAATAAATAAATGGGATAGGAGGCAATGGCCTTTCATGGATTACAACTGGTTAAAAGACAGGAAACAGAAAGTAGGATTAAATGATCAATTTTCTCAGTGGAAAAGGGTTAACAGTGGAGTGCCTCAGGGATCTGGACTTGGACTGGTGCTTTTCAATATATTTATAAATGATATGGAAAGGAATACGACGAGTAAGGTTATCAGATTTGCAGATGGTACAAAATTATTCAGAATAGTTAAATCACAAGCAGATTGTGATACATTGCAGGAGGACCTTGCGAGACTGGAAGATTGGGCTTCCAAATGGCAGATGAAATTTAATGTGGACAAGTGCAAGGTATTGCATATAGGGAAAAATAACCCTTGCTGGAGTTACATGATGTTAGGTTCCATATTAGGAGCTACCACCCAGGAAAAAGATCTAGGCATCATAGTGGATAATACTTTGAAATAATCATTTCAGTGTGCTTCAGCAGTCAATAAAGCAAACAGAATGTTAGGAATTATTAAGAAGGGAATGGTTAACAAAACGGGAAATGTCATAATGCCTCTGAATTGCTCTGAATTGCACCTTGAATACTGTGTACAATTCTGGTTGCCGCACCTTGAATACTGTGTACAATTCTGGTTGCCGCATCTCAAAAAAGATATAGTTGCGATGGAGAAGGTACACTGCAGGGCGACCAAAATGATAAAGGGGATGTAACAGCTCCCCTATGAGGAAAGGCTGAAGAGGTTAGGGCTGTTCAGCTTGGAGAAGAGACAGCTGAGGGGGGATATGATAATGAGAGATCTTGAATGAGTAGATGTGAATCGGTTATTTACACTTTCGGATAATAGAAGGACTAGGGGGCACTCCATGAAGTTATCAATTAGCACATTTAAGACTAATCGGAGAACATTTTTTTTTTACTCAACACACAATTAAGCTCTGGAATGTGTTGCCAGAGGATGTGGTTAGTGTAGCTGGGTTTAAAAAAGGTTTGGATAAGTTCTTGGAGAAGTCCATTAACTGCTATTAATCAAGTTGACTTAGGCAATGGCCTCTGCTATTACTGGCAACAGTAGCATGGGATCTTCTTAGGGTACTTGCCAGGTTCTTGTGGCCAGGTTTGGCCTTTTTTGGAAACAGGATATTGGGCTTGATGGATCCTTGGTCTGACCCAGCATGGCAATTTCTTATGTTTTTACCGAACCTCACTGGGCATGCTCATGGCATGCTATTATTCCACACCGCAATGCAGGGTCCCTTCCATGGAAGCCTGTAGTTAGCCATAAAAGCCTCTTCAGGTTTTTCTCTTTATTTTTTCTGTAATTTTTCAGCGTGTGTTTGCTGTCATTGGTGGTTTGTCGCCAAGTTCTCTTTACCCTTAAGAAGAACATAAGAACATGCCATACTGGGTCAGGCCAAGGGTCCATCAAACCCAGCATCCTGTTTCCAACAGTGACCAATCCAGGCCATATGAACCTGGCAAGTATACAAAAACTAAGTCTATTCCATGCTACTGTTACTAGTAATAGCAGTGGCTATTTTCTTTGTCAGCTTAATTAATAGCAGGTAATGGACTTCTCCTCCAGGAACTTATCCAATCCTTTTTTAAACACAGCTACACTAACTGCTCTAACCACATCCTCTGGCAACAAATTCCAGAGTTTAATTGTGCGTTGAGTAAAAAAGAACTTTCTCCAAGTAGTTTTAAATGTGCCACATGCTATCTTCTTGGAGTGCCCCCTAGTCTTTCTATTATCTGAAAGAGTAAATAACTGATTCACATTAACCCGTTCTAGACCTCTCATGATTTTAAACACCTCTATCATATCCCCCCTCAGCCGTCTCTTCTCCAAGCTGAAAAGTCCTAACCTCTTTAGTCTTTCCTCATAGGGGAGCTGTTCCATTCCCTTGATCATTTTGGTCGCCCTTCTCTGTACCTTCTCCATCGCAACTATATCTTTTTGAGATGCGGCGACCAGAATTGTACACAGTATTCAAGGTGCGGTGTCACCATGGAACGATACAGAGGCATTATGACATTTTCCGTTTTATTCACCATTCCCTTTCTAATAATTCCCAACATACTGTTTGCTTTTTTGACTGCCGCAGCATACTGAACCGACGATTTCAATGTGTTATCCACTATGACGATTAGATCTCTTTCTTGGGTGGTAGCTCCTAATATGGAACCTAACATTTTGTAACTATAGTATGGGTTATTTTTCCCTATATGCATCACTTTGCACTGATCAACATTAAATTTTATCTGCCATTTGGCTGCCCAATTTTCCAGTCTCAGAAGATCTTCCTGCAATTTATCACAATCAGCTTGTGATTTAACTACTCTGAACAATTTTGTATCATCTGCAAATTTGATTACCTCACCTGTCGTATTTCTTTCCAGATCATTTATAAATATATTGAAAAGTACGGGTCTCAATACAGATCCCTGAGGCATTCCACTGCCCACTCCCTTCCACTGAGAAAATTGTCCATTTAATCCTACTCTCTGTTTCCTGTCTTTTAGCCAGTTTGTAATCCACAAAAGGACATCGCCTCCTATCCCATGACTTTTTAGTTTTCTTAGAAGCCTCTCATGAGGGACTTTGTCAAACACTTTCTGAAAATCCAAATACACTACTACTGGTTCACCTTTATCCATATGCTTATTAACCTCTTCAAAAAAATGAAGCAGATTTGTTAGGTAAGACTTCCCATGAGTAAATTCATGTTGACTGTGTTCCATTAAACCATGTCTTTCTATATGCTCTACGATTTTGATCTTTAGAATAGCTTCCACTATTTTTCCTGGCACTGAATTCAGTCTTACTGGTCTATAGTTTCCAGGATCACCCCTGGAGCTCTTTTTAAATATTGGGGTTACATTGGCAACTCTCCAGTCTTCAGTACAATAGATGATTTTAATGATAGGTTACACATTTTAACTAATAGATCAGAAATTTCAGTTTTGAGTTCCTTCATTACCGTAGGATGCATACCATCCGGTCCAGGTGATTTGCTACACTTTAGTTTGTTAATCTGGCCTACTACATCTTCTAGGTTCACAGTGATTTGGTTCAGTTCATCTGACTCATCACCCTTGAAAACCATGTCCGGAACTGGTATCTCCCCAACATCCTCATTAGTAAACACAGAAGCAAAGAATTCATTTAGTCTTTCTGCAATGGCCTTATCTTCCCTAAGAGCCCCTTTAACCCCTCCGTCATCTAATGGTTTCTTGCTTCAGATATATTTAAAAAGTTTTTATTATGAATTTTTGCCTCTACAGCCAACTTCAGTTCAAATTCTCTCTTCACCTGTCTTATCAATGTTTTGCACTTAACTTGACAATGCTTATGCTTTATCCTTGTAGTCCGGGAATGCCGCAGGTGTGGCAAGTTGAGATGACCCCAGAAGGATGACAGTCCCGACTGAAACTCGTGGATTGACTCTTTGGGCACTGGAAGTCTGATCTATTGGCATCAGCATTAAAGGACCTTGGAACTGCACTGGTGTCATCGGTGCCCCTCAATGTTGTCTGTGGGTAGGGTCCACGACAGACCATCATCTGATTCCTCCTGGTCGAAGAAAAAATTGGGTTCATCTTTTTCGACTTTGGCATCAAGGAAGGATAATACTGAGCATTGAGTGAAGCCAAAGAAGCATCAGCATTGGTCCCTATCGATGCTTGATGCCAGGAGTGGGTATGGTTTGGCTCCAGCCAGGAACCCCCCCTGATCAGTGTTGTGTCTGTCGCTGTCCGATGTCTCTGCTCTGCCCATCTTACCTCGTTGGCGACTCCCTTCAGGGTTGATGGAAGGCTAGCTGCTGCGGCGTCTCCTGGCCGTCCTCCTCCGGTGTTCCCGGACCAGCTCGACACTGCAAGCCGCCATGTTGACCAGATGCCTAAGGGCGCACGCGCGTATGCGGCCTGACTGATGTACCAGCATTGGCGTGAACCTCAGGAGCGTCCCCCTGAGATGACGTCACCAGCTCCAGATATTTAAGGTCTCAGTTTTCGCTACCAAGATGAGTTAACAAGGGGATTCGTTACCTAGCTTCCTCCTGGTTGCTGCGGATGGGATTCGCTCTCCGCAACCCTAGCTACTCTGCCTCCTCATACTTCACTAGAGGTACCCGCTTCTCGGGGGCCTCGCTGTCTCTTTGTCTTTTCAGGTCACAGTCCGGAACCAGTACTCGCTCCTCGAGGGCCCACGTCGCGGATCTGCCCCGGATACTACTTCTGCTAAGAAGTCATCGCTGCTTACAACATCAGTGAGTTTTCCATCTATCTCTCAGAGCGTTCCCTGGAACCAGGTACTCGCTTCTCGAGGGCCTAATGTATACCAGCTCCTGGGCTGCCTTAAGAGACTATTCTGGGAGTGTTGCCATCAAGGACTTGATCCTGAACGCTGCAGGCTTTGCCTACTCACTCTCTTAGTTTCTCTACAGCTCCGCCACACTGGGATTGCTGTTCCAATACCTGAGGGATTACAGCCCAGCCGGACGCTTCCAGCTCACTACTCCCACCTCTGGTGGTTTACTATATTGTCTAATAAAAGAACTAGTGTGTGTCTGTCTCTACACTAAGCCTGACCAGTGGTCCCTCTCGGGATTTCCCCCGAGGGCGTGGTCATCTGCCACTGATCCAAGGATCCACCTACAACTATTCATAACAACAGCTTTAACACCAGAGCTTAATGACAGATTGCTAACTTCCAGCTTTTACCACAGAGCTTTCTAACAATCAGTTCCATGGCAAGGATTATTCCTCCTCTAAGAATGTTAGGGGTGCGTGACAGTCTCCACTTGTCCTGATGCCTGCAACTGATAAACCTTTTGGCATTGAGAATGATGTGGCCACCCTCCTGCCTCCCAGTTTGTGTTGGCATCGGCAATTTTTGAGGAGGAACTGTACTGGCGATTCCAGTAGGTCATGGAAAAGGCAATGAAGGTCATTGCATCTGGGGCATTAACAGACCTAAAGCTGGGATAGACTATCTTTGAGCTGCTGCTTGGTTCTCATCATTTGTTCATTGATGCTGCATTGTGTCCCACGCCGGAGTTGATGACCACTGTGTCACTGATGTGGGGCATCTGGGTCAGTAGCTTCCAGACTGCTGTTGATCTCTGGTTCCTCAGGGAGGAGGCTTCCCCGAGACATCACAGTTCCTTGGGGTCCAGGCCCACATAGCCAATTACTCTGGTCTATGCCCTACTAGCTAGAGACAGAGCACAGAGGGAGCCCTCACTGGAAGTTTTCAGTGAAGCAGGCTTCCATTACTTCTGGGGGTATGGTGATGATGTTGAGGTCTTTGATGAAGAGGAATTGACGGGTCTCCCCTCAGACCCCTTTCCTCCACCAGAGAGAAGGAAATCTCCACTGAAGGACCTCCCCGTTGCAGGATTTGTGAGGGCAATGGCCGAGTCCATTCCTTTTACATTGCAGATGGAAGAAGAGTCAAGAAATAAGATACTGGAAATCCTCTAGTTCATGAAATCCCCCAAGGAAATCGTGGCAGTCCCAATGTATGAGATACTTTTTGTAGTTCTGATGAAGATGTAGGAGACCCCCTCTCAGTGATTCCCATCAATAGAAAGATGACGTGGTCTATCTCATCCAGAAGACCCCTGGATTTGACAAGCATAAGCTTCTCCACCAGTCAATAGTGGTCTAATCCACTCTCAAAAAGGCCAAGTGTCTAGGACCCATTCTTCGGTATCCCTGGGGAGAGATCCTAGAGTATTGGATTCTATTAGGAGGAAAGTGTTTCAGGATGCTAGGCTTATTGCTTGCATAGCGAACTACCAGTTCTTCATGGGTAAATGCATGCGGAACATACTGAAGCAGATGCAGGGGGTAGCTGAGCAGCTGCCTCAGCAGCAGTGAGACACCCTTCAGTCACTGGTGAATCATGGAATGGAGTGTGGAAAACATGAGATCCACTTGACCTATGATATTTTCGAGGCGGCATTGAGAGTCTCTGCCATGGGGATTGCTGCTTGTAGATTCACCTGGCTGTGAGCCTCATATCTCTGGTTTGTGGTATGAGAGAGACTTGCTGACGTGCTGTGCATGGGGGAGATTCTCTTTGGAAATAGAGTTGAGAATATGGTGGCACAAATCTGTGATCATTGCAAAATGCTCCAGCAACTCTGCATTGCCACTCCAGACCTGGCCTCCTTATCTAGGAGGTATCCAAGACCAGAGCAGAGGAAACACTTCTTCTCCTCTACCCCCTCAGCATTATCCTGCACTCCCTCAGTCCAGACTACAGCAGAGCCCTTGTCCTCACCCTCAGCAACTCACTCAACACCTGGGATAGGGTTTTGACTGGATCACTGAGAGCATGGCTCAGATCCCTGTACCTGTGCTAGAGGTCCTCCCAGTCAGGGGCAAACTGGAGCTTTACGTAAACAGTGGGCCTAGTATAACCTCAGATAAGTTGGTCCTCAGCCTCATTATGAAAGGATTTAAATTGAATCTGTTGAGTTGTCCAAAAAATTGCTCACCAGACACTTTTTGGGGTTGATCGCCAAATCAGGAGCTGCTTCAAAAGGTGCTCTACTCCCCCTTAACCGCAAAGGCAGACAAGCCTGTTCCACCAGGGCAAAGAGGGCAGGGATTCTACTCAGTATTTCCTGATTCCAAAGAAAACATGGGGCCTCCATCCTATTCTAGACCTAAGGGCCTTAAACAAGTTTGTCAAAAGAGAAAAGTTCAAGATGGTTTCCCTGTGTGCCTTGATTCTCCTTATTCAAACAGGGGACTGGCTATGCTCTCTCAACCTAAAAAATGCCTACACTCACATAGAGAGATTTCCCAGCCACTGGAAGTATCTCAGATTTGTTGTAAGAAACTTGCATCTCCAGTATCGTATTCTTCCATTTGGACTAGCGTCTGTGCAACGTGTCTTCATAAAATGACTTGCCATGATGACAGTACATCTCCGTAAGTTGGGGTGCATATATTTCCTTATCTGGATGATTCGCTGGTCAAGAGCATTTCCTGGGCTGGAGCCTAGGAATCACTACGCAAAACCAACCAAGTACTGGAGTTACCTAGAGTATGTTATCAACTACCCCAAGTCTCATCTCAGCCCATCATCTCAATTGGAATTTATTGGAGCTCTGCTAGACACAACTCAGGTCAAGGCTTTCTTTCCACAATCAATGACTGCTGCTTTGATAGCAAATGAATCAACAGACATCAGCTTGGCACATGCTGAGGTGGTTGGCTTCATGGCCTCAATAGTGCATATGATTCCCATGGCACGTCTTTTCACAAGAAAAGCCCTTACGGTCTTAGTGGTGGCAAGCTACTTAGGATCTGAGGAACAGCATCTGCATTATCCACCCACTCAGGGACTCCCTGTCCTGATGGTGGGATAATTCCAATATGGTCCAAGGCATCCCTTTCCAAATTGCATATTGTTCACTTCTGCTGGTTGCAAGGACTTTGTTGAAGCTCAAAGAGGACTGGGAGACCATGATTCTCATAGCCCCATCTTGGTCAAGACAAAATTGGCTTCCTCTCCTTTGGGAGATGTCCATCAGGGATCTAATCAGTCTTGGGTCTTCCCCGGATCTCATCACTTAGATTCAGGGTCAATTGTGCCTTCCCAACCTCAAGTCCTTCGTGCTTTCCGCTTGGATATTGAGAAAGTGATTCTGCAACCTCTTGATCTGATTGAGGATATGTCTCAAGTACTTTTAGCTTCAAGGAAAGACTCCACTATATGGTCCTATGGGCTGAAATGGAGGAGGTTTACTGCTTGGTGTAAGCAAAGGCCTTAGATCCTTTCTTCTGCTCCACACAAAAACTTCCTACTTTCTACATCTACCTGTTGCTGGTCTCAATACTAGCTCTGTTAGGGTCCACCTCAGTGAAATTGGCGCTTATCTTCACTATGTAGAAGATAAATCCATCTCTGTGCAGCCTTTAGTTATTTGTTCCACGTAGGACCTGCTTTATTTGAAGCTTCCGTCATGGGACCTCAACGTGGTTCTCTCCCAGCTAATGAAAGCTCCCTTTAAGCCTCTGCACTCCTATGACCTTAGGTGCCTGACCTGGAAAGTCGTTTTTTTGGTGGCAGTCACCTCAGCATGCAGACTCAGTGAGTGCCAAGCTCTAATGACTTATCCACCTTATACCAAGTTTTATCATGATAGGGTTATTCTGCATACTCCTCATAAGTTCTTGCCTAAGGTGGTGTTGGAATTCTATCTGAACCAGTCAATTTTCCTTCCAACATTTTTACCTAGACCTCATGCTCACCAAGGTGAACAAGCACTGCACAGTTTTAGACTGCAAGCTGGCCTTGGCCTTCTATCTGGAGTGGACCAAAGCCCATAGAAAGTCCACCCAAATTTGTATTTCTTTCGATCAAAAAAAGTTGCCAAACAGACTATCTCCAATTGGATAGCAGATTGCGTCTCCTTCTGTTAAGCCTAAGTGGGACTGACTCTGGTGGGCCATGTCAAGACTCATTCTGTCCGAGCCATGGCAGTGTTGGTGGCTCACCTGCGGTCAGTTCTCATGGAGGACATCTGTAAGGCTGCGATGTGGAGTTCTCTCTACTGATTGACCTCTTATTACTGGCTGGATTGGGTTGGCCAGTACAACAGTGGGTTTAGCCAATCTGTCCTTCAGAATTTTTTTGAGACGTAGAACCCAACTCCTTCCCACATAGGGTCCATTGTTTTTATTCAGGCCACTTCTCTATAAGTTAGATAAGATAATAAAGGTTTGTTGCCAACAAAAACATTGCTGTTATGCTGATTGGCACAGGTTTTCTTGTTTTCCCATTTTTTTGTTGGCGATCAGCCCTTACCTAGGGATTATCCATGTGTGAGGACTGCCATCCTTCTTGTCTTCAGAAAAAGAGAGATATTATGGTGGGCAAGACGGAATTCAGTCTCATGGCCAATATTTGTGCATAAAGCTTTAAGTCACAGTTTAATAGGGATATAGGACGGTAGGAGGAGGCCTGGAGTGGATCCTTCCCTGGTTTTGGTAAAACTGTGATGAGTGCCTTATTAAAATTCGGAGGAAAGTGATTGACTTCGCAAGCATGGTTGAAAAAGGACACCAGGGGGTCTGCAATGGAAGAACACAAGATCTTATAATACTCCGTTGTAAGACCATCAGGGTTTGGTGACTTGTGGTTCTTACCAGCACAAATTATGCCTCAATCTCCCCTTCCATAATGGGCCTACTCAGAAACTCCCGCTTTTCCTCTGGGATCTGAGGTAACTGTAAATCTTGAAAAAAGGACTCTTCCTCGGCTTGTCCCCAATCTGTCCTCGCTATAGAGCCCCTCGTAAAATAGCCTAAAAACGTCACAAATTTCTTTACTGGTTGTAACATGGGTTCCAGTATGATTTTTAAGGCCACCAATAAATGTTTTCCTTCGCTTAATGGCCACCAGCCTTGCTAACAGTTTACTGGATTTATTCCCATGGCGAAAAAAGAAGTGCTCCAAGGCTTTAAGAGATTTTTGTGCACGGATATGGAGATGTGCGTTTAAAGCATTAAGACAAGCCTTATAAGCGTCTCTGTGAGACGGCATCGGGGAGGTTGCTAACAATTGTTTTGCAGTTTGAAGCTGGGAGTCCAAATTCAGAATAGTAGCATTCAGTTTTTTCCGCTGTGTAATAGAGTAGGCTATAATGTCCCCTCAGAGCACCACCTTACTCGCCTCCCAGAACAAGGAGGGGTCATCACTATATTGCCCATTATTCGTAGCATAGTCATCCTACTTCTGTCGTATAAATTGATGAAACTCCTTATCATTTAAATGCCCAGGGAAGCGCCAAACCTTCTGAACCTTCTGAGGCGCAGACAGCCATAAGTCTACCCACACTGGGGCATGGTCAGCAATCACAATGGATCTCGTCACATATATCTGCCCCATCCACGCATGCAAATAAAGTGTCAGCTATCAAAATATAATCAATCCTAGACAATGTATAATGTGCCCTAGAGAAATGCGTATATTCCTTGATATCTGGATGCAGAAAACGCCAGATATCCAAAAGACCTAAGCGTTTACAGAATTGTCTGACACCTGACACTAAGGATGGTTTATAGCTTTTGGGCGTTTGAGATTTATCCAGACTGGCATGGAAGACACTGTTAAAATCACCAGCCAGAAGGAGCCACCCTGAGAGTTAGCTAGTAGGAGACTGATCAAGTGTGTGACAAAGGCTGGATCTGGCAAGTTTGGAGCATATATATTACAAATAGTCACATTTTTCTCTGCTAAAGTTCCCTTCACTATTATGAAGTGACCCTCAGGGTCTTTAATTTCCTGAGTGAGTGTAAAGGGAGTGTGTTCTTGTGTATTAAGATCGCTACTCCTCCCTTCTTCCCCCTAGCTGCAGAGAAATAACATGCAGCAGCCCATTCTCTGCATAATTTTTTGTTTTCTAAGAGGCCGATACAGTACAGTACGCTCCGGTAGAGCGCACTGTTAGCCTGGGTTTAGACGCGCATTTTTGACGCGCTAGCTTTACCCCTTATACAGTAAGGGGTAATAGCGCATCGAAACGCGCGGCTAACCCCCCCGAAACTAATAGCGCCCGCAACATGCAAATGCATGTTGATGGCCCTATTAGTTATTCCCGCGTGATATACAGAAAGTAAAATGTACAGCCAAGCCGCACATTTTATTTTCGAAATTAACGCCTGCCCAAAGGCTGGCGTTAATTTCGGCCGGCACCAGGGAAGTGTACAGAAAAGCAGAAAAAACTGCTTTTCTGTACACCCTCCGACTTAATATCATAGCGATATTAAGTCGGAGGCCCCAAAAGGAAAAAAAAGGAAAAATCGGCCCGCAGCTCACGGGTCGGAAGACGGACGCTCAATTATGCCGGCGTCCGTTTTCCGAACCCGTGGCTGTCAGCGGGTTTGAGAACCAACGCCAGAAAAATTGAGCATCGGCTGTCAAACCCGCTGACAGCCACCGCTCCTGTCAAGAAGGAGGCGCCAGGGTCTCGTTAGTGTCCCTAGCGCCTCCTTTTACCGCGGCCCTAATTTGCATAGGCCACCCTCCTGAATTGCGCGCCCAGGAGAATGGCCTGTGCGCGCGCCGGGAGAGCAGGCGCTCGCTGGCTCTCCCGCACGATTTTCCATATCGGCCTGTATGTCTATTAAGTTAGTTTCCTGAAGGCAGGCGATGCCAACCTGTAAACGCTGTAGATGTTGAAAGACTTTCTTCCTTTTGACAGGTATGCTCAGCCCTTCAATATTCCAAGAGATCAGCCTACATTTACTCCCCATAGTTCCATAATAGGGGCGTGAGCCTAAAGATATAAGAGAAATCCATGAGGGCAAGCTCCCAGCCTAGCTGAACCCTCGGGCTGTGTATCTGTACCCTGTAATTAAGAAGGGCATCCTCATAGTCAGTATACAAAGATAACAAATAAGCAAACAGGAAAATCCCAAACAATCCACGGTACCAGTGTCTTGTCCCCCTTTTCCCTCCCCCTCTCCAATCCAAATAACCCTTCCGAACTCATGGAGCCTGGCATGGAGATCATTCCTGAGTGATCGACCGGCTCAGAGCCCCCCCCCCCCCCCCCCCCCTTCCTCCAATATACAAAGAACCTATTGGCAGGTATTTTTTTAAATGTCACTGATTCAAGGTATCCAAAAACTGAGTTGCCTCAGTGACGCTCTCACATGTTTTCCACTTCCCTGCATGGTTGATGCGAAGTTTAGCTGGGAATTGCACTGTAAAATGAATGTTTTTGTTGATTAATTTACCGCATATGGGGGCATACGCTCGGCGCAGTGCAGCCACTTTTGCCGAGTAGTCAGGTGCCAGGCGAATAGTGGTGCCTTGGAATTGTAAATTGCCACATTTTTGTGCAGCCTGCATAAGGAGCTGTTTATGATGAAAATTGAGCATTTTCGCAATTACTACATGGGGTCGCATCTTGTCTGATCCCCGAGCTCCTATACGATGGACCCGCTCAATTTCTAAGGTTCCACATAATAGCTGAAGGCTCAGTGTGTCCGGCAGCCATTTTAGTAAAGAGGGCCTTAGCAGATTATCTTCCAGCGTTTCTGGGATCCCCAGAAACAGAATTTTCGATCTACATGCCCGGTTTTCAAGGTCATCGGCTTTATCAGCCTGCTCTTGAAGCTGTTTTTCAAGTGTGGTCACTTTTCTGTTGAGCCCAGACACTTCGTCCTCCAAAGAGGACATCCAGTCTTCGATTTGATTAAGGCATGGGGCATAGTCGGTGAACGTTTCCCAGAGTGCCGCAATCTGATCGGAAATCCCTGTTAGTTTGCAGTCCAAGGCTGCAATTACCGCGTCTTTAATTTCGTTGGCGATGGGGGTAGCAGGGGGGCCAACCTGTGGATGTTCACCGCTCGTTGAATCAGCCGTCCCCAGCACCATTTTAGGATCAGGCCCCTTGGATTTCTCCTTGTCCCGTTTCGCCAACTTGGGAGGCATTTTCGATGGCGATTTTGACATAAAAGAGGTGATCGACATACGCAGGGTCCGATTTTGTCAAAATGAAGCGTCTCAGCTTAGTTTTGCAGGTGGATGGAGGCGGGATGGGGTTGAGCCAGCCGGAGCGGGATCAGAGGCATCCGACCGTGCTCACCACATCACGTAACCTCCAGACCCTTGTTTTTAATGTTCTGAGTTCAAAGTTCCGAGTCCTCGTCTGAGTCCTTCCAAGTTCCAAGTCTTTGTCTTGTTCCTGCCCTCAGCCTCCGCCTGGCCTCACGCACTCGTTGTTCCCAAGCGACGAGTCCGAAAAGGCTTTCGAGTGACTGGAGGACTACTCCTGAGACCAACATTGCATTGCTGGATCTCCTTGGTGCGTGAGGGTCCAGCGGAGGGCTGATCCTGCTTGTTGCCTGTTCCGAGTTCCTGCTTTAATTCCAGTCCTGCTTTGTTCCTGCTCCACCCATGCTTGCATGCGCTTACCTCCCACGGTGTGGCTCCAGGCTCCTCTCTGAGTCGTGCCATGGTTCAGGGGCTCACGCTTTCCCATGAGCTAGCGGCTGCTCCCGTATCAGGACCTGCAGGTCACGGTCGCAACAGGATCCGAAGGCCATGAACCCAGTGAGCTGTGCTTGCGATGGGCTCAAGTTCCTGGATATTTTTTGAACCTTGTTCCTTGCATAGAAAACTTTGTGCTCCAAGTTCCTGGACCCTTTTGCCTGGTCAAAAGATTTTTTTGTTATTGGTCTCCGTTCTGAGTATGTCCGGATTTTTCACAACCCGTAGGAGGCACCTGCATCCAGATTTGTTTTAAGCCAGTCCAGTCCTGGAACTCCCTTTGACCAGCAGGAGGCACCTGCACTTGTTCCAGAGACCATCTCTGTTCGATCCCACAGAGATGTGGTGTTTCATCCTGGGTTCCATACGACCTGCAGGAGGCACCTGCACCCAGGTTTCCACATCACTATTATCAAGTTCTGCTTCTTCACTGAGCATCTTCAAGCTTCAAGGAAAGTATGCCTACTTGAATTGAATTACTGCAACTCCGGGCCCTTGGGTTTGACTGACCGGCAGGAGGCGCCTGCACCCTAGGCCTGGCTTTGTTCCATCAGTTCTAATTCAGCCCATGCCTTTTCCAGCTTGGTACTTGTATTGGAACTAATTACAGCTTCAATCCTGACTCTGCTTGCACAAGTGGGAGTCCCAGCTTCTAATTCCACTCCAGTTTCAGAGGTGTCATCTTGTATCTCTCTCTCCTTAATTCCAGCATGGTGAGTTGCCTTGAATCCACAGCTTGTAAACCGTCATCCTTCTGGCATCCTTTGCACAGCTTCTGAGCTGCTAGAGTCTGGATTGGGAAATCCAACTTGTTCTCCATCCATCCATCTGATGATGTCTTCGCTACCAGAAAAAGTCCGTGACTGCCATCTTCAGGTTTGTCTGGAAAACTTGTGTTGTCCTTCAGTTCATTTTCCATCAGGAAGGACCTCTTCCTCCATCTAAGGACTGCTCTTAAAGGATGTTCAAATCTTGCCAGCCTTTAGTTGTTTTCCATCTATGATGGAATTGACCGTCTTAATAGTCTCTGCTGGAATCTCCACTTGTCAACTGCAACTCTGTACCATCAATCATCAAATGTATAGAATTACCTCAAGACCAGCTTTCCATCTTTTGAGCAATGTTTGTTTGACTCTCTAGCTCCACCTGGTGCTCCTCGTACCAATGTTCATCTAACAAGTGGTATCTGCAAGTTTGCATTCCTCCTGATACACCATCTTGCATCCAAGATTCCAACAGTGATGCCTTGACCCCACTATGTGGTTATTGCTCTCAAGAAGAAGATGCTGTAGAAGATGATGCTGTTGCTACTCCTGCGCCTCCAGTTCAACCTGGGTCATGTCGTTTTTTGAGTTTCATCGAGTGTTTGTCATGTCTTCAATATGCTTCACCTCATCGCTTCAGCTCCTTCCAAGCCTTGAAGATCCTTGTGTTTGGACCCCCAAGTTCCCCAGCAGGTACAGAAGATATGCCTTCAGCCATTGAGAAGAGGCTGAAGGAGGGGCTTTGAGGAGGGGTTGCTGTTACAATCCTGCTTGTGGACCCCATCCCGCGAGCAGGTCTCCACTCACCACCATCGGCTCAAAGCCTCAGGACTCCATTATTGCAGTCTATGCTGCTCCAGACTGTCGCTGCTTCGCGGCCAATGCCACTCTCAGAGCAGGACAGGCCCTTACCGTTCTCCTGTTCGGCAGGGAAGCCGCTGCCAAGATCATCTTGTTGCGGCTGGGCTGCTGCCGCTCGCTGCTCCCTGGGGCCCTGTTTGTGCAGCTGGATGCCGCTAACACTATCTTCATGGCCTAGTGATGCTGTTGCTGACACCGCCGGGACCTTCCATGGCAGGCTGCCGCCAACGCCATCTTTGGGCAACCAGAGACTGCGCCTGTCACCTGTTCTTGTGGCATGGAGTGCCGCCGTTGCTGCCTCCTTCATTGCGGCCCGGAGCCACCGCCGGGACCTCTTCATCATGCGGCAGGAAGCCGCCTCCAGGTCTGCCTCTCTTCGTGGCCTAGTGCCACCGTCAGGGCCTGCTCCTCTGTCTGTGCAGTGAGGCTGCCGCTGTCCATGGTCCTGCTTCATCCTTGGGCCCTCCTCTAGGCGCCAGTGTGCGCCTCTTCAATCTATTTAAAGGGCCAGCGGTGGGAAAAGTCCACAGCCCCACCAGAAGTCCTATTCATTCCACTTCCTGCTTCAGCCCTATAAAAGGGCTCAGTTCCTGTTCCTCGGGGCCTTCGAATCCAGAATCCACAGTTGTCTGTGTTCCTCTTTGGGTCAAGGTCCTCCGTGGTCTTCATTTGTCTAGATGGCTTTTCGTTCCGTGTTCCTGGTCTCCTTGTCCTTATGTTCCTGGTCTCGTCCTTCGTCGGAGCTCCTTCGTCGCCTGTTCCATGTCCTGATGTTCCAGATGTTCCGTGTTCCTGATGTCTTGGTCCTGATACCTTTGTCTTTGCCTCTGCAACCAGTTCCCAGGTTCCTGCGTCCAACTTTCCTTATGTGCCACCATCGTGGTCTGTGACCAGCCCATGGGGGGCTGTGTAGAGCGCTTCGTGGTACAAGCCCTTTTTGTCGTCTGCAGCGCAAGTCTCCGGAAGACCCTTGTTTTTAATGTTCCGAGTTCCAAGTTCCGAGTCCTCGTCTGAGTCCTTCCAAGTTCTGAGTCCTCGTCTTGAGTCCTTCCAAGTTCCGAGTCCTTGTCTTGAGTTCTTCCAAGTTCCGAGTCTTCATCTGAGTCCTTCCAAGTTCCGAGTCTTTGTCTGAGTCTTTTCAAGTTCCAAGTCTTCGTCTTGTTCCTGCCCTCAGCCTCCGTCTGGCCTCACGCACTCGTTGTTCCCAAGCGGAGGGTCTGAAAGGGCTTTTCAGTGGCCGGAGGACTCTCCTGAGACCAGCATTGCATTGCTGGGTCTCCTTGGTGCGTGTGGGTCCAGCAGAGGGCTGATTCTGCTTGGTGCCTGTTCCGAGTTCCTTGCTTTAGTTCCAGTCCTGCTTTGTTCCTGCTCTACCCGTGCTTGCATGTGCTCACCTCCCACAGTGTGGCTCGGAGCTCCTATCTGAGTTGAGCCTTGGTTCAGGGACTCATGCTCTCCCATGAGCTAGTGGCTGCGCCTGTATCAGGACCTGCAGGTCGTGGTGGCAACACTCCAATAATTCAAATATATGCGATATATAATGTTCAATTGCTTTTCTAATCCTATCACAGCATCCAGGAGTAAAAGCATTACAGTAGTAATGGTCTGTGCGCAGATGGAGAATGGACTGCCCCTTTCTCTCCCCCAGGGTCCAAAGGAGCTATAACTCTTGTCCAATTCCTTTCTCCACCCGAGCGGCAGAACAAAGAGGAGAATAAGCCTCACTCAGTCTCCCTTTAACCTGACTCCGAAATAGTGCCTGTTTTACAATTTCCCGTGCCCTCAAAAGTGCATTTCTGTTCTCCCTCCTTTCCTTCATTTGAGTAGTATGATCACTAGGGGGCAGATTTTCAAAGGGGTACGCACGTAAGATATGCGTGTACCCCCGAAAACCTGCCCCAAGCTCCCCCTTGCACGCGCCGAGCCTATGTTGAATAGGCTCAGCGGCGCACGCAAGCCCCGGGTCGTGCATAAGTCCCGGGGCTTTCCTGGGGGGGCGTGTCGGGGGCGTGTCGCGGCGGCGCTTCATCCGGGGGCGGGGCCGCAGGCGTGGTTCCGGCCCGGGGGCATTTCGGGGGCATGGCCGAGGCCTCCGAAACCGCTCCCGGGCCGGGGAATCGCGAGTAACTTTTCGAACAAAGGTAGGGGGGGTTTAGATAGAGCTGGGGGGGGGTTAGGTAGGGGAAGGGAAAGGAAGGTGCGGGGGGTGGAAGGAAAGTTCCCTCCGAGGCCGCTCCGATTTCGGAGCGGCCTCGGAGGGAACGGAGGCAGGCTGCCGATTTTGCACAGCCTTGCACGAGCCGACCCCAGATTTTAAAAGATACGTGCGGCTACACGCGTATCTATTAAAATCCGGCGTACGTTTGTTTGCGCCGGTCGCACGAACAAAAGTACATGCGGGCGTAGTTCTTTAAAATCTACCCCTAGGTGGTTTGACTTTCCATCATATGATAATGACTATGTATAGAGTTTCCTGGTGTCAGATTGGTAGTCATACCACCAGATGAGCCCAGCTGACTATCGTAGGAATCTGAGCACTAAAAGGTACCAGAGAGGGTAATAAACTACATACCCAGACTGATCTGTCTGCATATGGCTGCTGTTGCTTGTAGGGGATCCCAAGTGTACAAGACTGAGTCACAGGAAATGATGGTGCTGGGCTATATGCAAAGATGGTCTATCAGCACCTAAGCTGCAGGTTTTGGGACTCTGCTTAGGACTTTCCTCTTATTCTCATTCCTCTAAATTATACAAAGACTCGAGAGACTCTATGGTAACATTCTGTGTTACCAGCTTTTTAGTATTACTGTAGGAAACAGTTAAGGTTCTAAACACTCCTGGCACCCCTCCAACTTTTGTTACAGTGGGCTGTTTATGCAGACCAGCCACTTCTTTGAGGCTAGAATTCTGCTTCACTAGATAAGAATTCTTTGCTGTGACTTCCCTCAATTCATCTTTAAGGGTCTGTGTCTGAGGCATTTTGCTCACAGCAGCAGTCAGTCTCTGTCTTAAATTCTGTATTTCTTCAGTCAAATAATTATTTTGACCCTTAAGATGTGTTACTAACAAAACCAATAACAGCTTCTTCAGTGGCCACCTCTATCTCCTCTATAATCTGCTGAGTCCCAGTAAAAAAAACTCAATACGGGCCGATTCAGTAAAATTCGCGGGAGAGTCAGCGCTCCGAGGCGAGCGCCCGCTCTCCTGACGCGCACCCAGGCCACTCTCCTGTATTACATTAAAACTATTGTGAGTCTGGCAAAATTCCAGTTAACTACCCTTAACAGAAATATGAGGGTAATCTGCACGGAAAGGCAGTTCCTACCATAAGAAAATTGCTGGGCGGACTGGATGGACCATTTGGTCTTTTTCTGCTGTCATTACTATGTTACTATATATATTGTAGACATGTATTTCAACAGCAGATAGTATATTGTAAGTGCAAACATAGATTTGCACTTACAGTTATAGGAATATCAGTAAAAGTATTCCTTAAAATGTATGACTAAAAGTCTAAATTCATATGATAGTTAGGTACATGGAATTATTAAAAATACACCAAAAGTAATACAGATGGCACAATCGGCCCCAAAATCAGAATTGTGAGATGATAAACTGGTACACTGTGGCTATAGCAACAAGAACTGAATATCAGCTTTAGAAGTGTATTATTTGGAAAGAGCTAACCAGATTTCCACTGCACCATTGTCCAAGAAAAATAGCAAAAAACTCTTTTGCCAATTGCACATCATTGTGAGATAACGCAACTCCTCCTTGCCCTGCAGCAAGTTTGACAGTTGCACTGTTTTCCCCATAGAACACTAATTAAAGCAGCTGTTTGATGTTTCTTTAAAAGCAGTCCATTAAAAAGCCTCTAAATTACCTGCTTACCTGTCAAACAGAGGGCACTTTATCTACATATATGGAGGTTTTTCAGCTCTCCCTTGGGTTCTTCTACTCAAGACAGCTTTCCTGAAAGACCAGCTTTTTCCTTCCTATCTCTTAACACATTTGTGCACTTGCAAAGGCCAACAGGCTCTCAGTGCAGGGATTTAGAGGCCTTCTAGCTAATTGCCAGCTTGTAAATTTAATTGGACTGCTTCTCTTGGCACTGTTCTTAAATCAATTAAGCAATGAGTTGGCTGTCACCTTTTTCCCAAGCAGGTTGCTTGGAAGTGCACCACCCAAGAGAGGTCAAACATCCAAATGGGAAGATGTTGACCTCAACAATTGAAATTTGTCACTTCTTAAAATTCAGCGTGCATATTAAGATAAAGTATCTGTCACATGGAAAGACTGTGCTTTTTTTTTATATAATTCACTATGTCAGTCAGAATATGTTTTAGAGGATCATCATTGTTTTTGGTTATGGTTCTTTTTGTATTACACTAACAAGATTAAATATCATTCTGATGTGGTATTTCTTGTTAATGAGATCTTTTAACTTGTGGGGCTCCAGGACCTGATAAATAATAAATTTTCTCCTTATTAATTTGTCAGGTTTTTGCATATAGTCCTTATCAATAAAATCAAGCACCATGAAAAAATGTTGGATAAGATCTTACAAAACATTAATAGTAAAATATTCAGCAGTATAATACAGTCAGAATTGATTAAAGCGTTTCTGATATAAAATATATAAACTTGCAAAATTCTGAACTAATTTATTAAGACTGCAGCAAAAAACAATCTCAGCTTTCATATGAGAAAGTGTATATTTGTTTTATCAATAGTCAACAAGGGGAAGACATTGTCAGACATAAACTACAATGTATGTAAAAATATTGATCAACTTACAAAATAAGTGGCAGGACAATTCCACAATCACTAAAAGGAAAGTGAAAATATATTTTTTAAATATGTTTAGGGGAATCTCACATATTTAGGCATCAGTAGAAAAATGTTACAAATAAAAAATGTAAAAATCAAAGTCAATTAGTAAAGGCATTTACTAATACATAAGTACATAAGAACATTTACTAATACATAAGTACATAAGAACATAAGAAATTGCCATGCTGGGTCAGACCAGGGGTCCATCAAGCCCAGCATCCTGTTTCCAAAAGAGACAAAAACCAGGCCACAAGAACCTGGCAATTACCCAAACACTAAGAAGATCCCATGCTACTGATGCAATTAATTCTATAACATATACCAATACAAGGGATGCTTGTGTCCTGGTATTACTTATGTACGGTGGCTATTGTTCAAGGACAGCCAATTTTATGGGTGTCCTTCTTTTTAGCCCCGTCTATTAATCTTTATTATCCAAAATTCAATGTAGATTTTCTATTTTGTCTTTTACTTTTTTATCTAAAAAGATCCCCTTATCTCCCCGTTTTATGAGGCGACCCGCTACTTGTTTGTCAATACTTATCAGGACATCCGTCTCAATTGCTTCTCGCGGGGATCGCGTCTGCCTGCCCGACATGGGCCATGTTTCGGCACTCTTGTGCCTGCTTCAGGGGCTACGGGGGGGGGGGTTGTGCTGTGTCCTAAACAGGTACTCGATATCTGTTAGTTCTCCAGTGTCATGTTGATAATGTTCCTACTCGTGGACGGCGCCTACCTTCTGCGCCGTCCACGAGTAGGAACATTATCAACATGACACTGGAGAACTAACAGATATCGAGTACCTGTTTAGGACACAGCACAACTCCCCCCCCGTAGCCCCTGAAGCAGGCACAAGAGTGCCGAAACATGGCCCATGTCGGGCAGGCAGACGCGATCCCCGCGAGAAGCAATTGAGACGGATGTCCTGATAAGAATTGACAAACAAGTTGCGGGTCGCCTCATAAAACGGGGAGATAAGGGGATCTTTTTAGATAAAAAAGTAAAAGACAAAATAGAAAATCTACATTGAATTTTGGATAATAAAGATTAATAGACGGGGCTAAAAAGAAGGACACCCATAAAATTGGCTGTCCTTGAACAATAGCCACCGTACATAAGTAATACCAGGACACAAGCATCCCTTGTATTGGTATATGTTATAGAATTATTATTGAAGGGAAGAGGTTGGTTGATGAACTGATGCAATTAATAGCAGTGGCTATTCCCTAAGTAAAATTGATTAATAGCCATTAATGGACTTCTCCTCCAAGAACTTATCCAAACCTTTTTTGAACCCAGCTACACTAACCACATCCTCTGGCAACAAATTCCAGAGCTTTATTGTGCGTTGAGTGAAAAAGAATTTTCTCCGATTAGTCTTAAATGTGCTACTTGCTAACTTCATGAAATGCCCCCTAGTCCTTCTATTATTCGAAAGTGAAATTAACCAAGTCACATCTACTCGTTCAAGACCTCTCATGATCTTAAAGACCTCTATCATATCCCCCCTCAGCCGTCTCTTTTGCAAGCTGAACAGCCCTAACCTCTTCAGCTTTTCCTAATAGGGAAGCTGTTCCACCCCCTTTATCATTTTGGTTGCCCTTCTCTGTACCTTCTCCATCGCAACTATAGCTTTTTTGAGATAGTCTTAGAAATCTTCTGCTCTGTTAAAGAATGCCTCCAGTATTTCATCATGGCCATCAATTCCTAAAGCAGACACCCACTGAAACACAGCCCATTGGACTCCAAGTTTTGTATTCCTTTGGGAAGTATTTAGTTATTGCCTTTCAGCTATTTTCTTGGCTTATTTATTAAATAAATAAATAAATAAACAGATAAATAAATAAAGTCTGCATTTTTATTTGATTTTTGCATTGTGACCACTAAAAATTAGAAATTATTCTGAAGGTCTATGATTATAAACTATGTGGTGTTTTTCTACTGAAGCCTATTTATATGAGATTTCCCTAAAATTATTTAAAAACTTCACTTGTCTTTGAATGATTATGCAATTTTCACACCACTTGTTTTGTATGGTGTTGCACACTATGATATGATTTGTCTAGATTTGGTCTGTGATATAAGCATATTGACAAATTCATTGGGGGAGACAACTTTCCAACAAATGTGGTGGCATATAAGCATGAACATGGCCACAAGCAGATCCATGCAAGTATTTTATATCAATCACCTATGATATATGTTTTATAAAGTACAGGCATCTCCACCCCACACATACATGCATACATAGGCTTACACACAAATACTTGCAATACATTGAAACCACCTATATTAATGCATTAAACATACATACTTTTCCTCCCTATTTTAAAAATATACATATATTTTACGCACGAAAGTAAAGTAGGACTTATGTGTTAGGGTTATTGGTGTTTGGGTGGATCCTTGGATACTGTGGCAGCTGACCACGCCCACGGGGGGCAGTCCCGTGAGGGACCACAGTGTCAGGCTAAACTCTGGACAGACAAACACAAATTTGAATCTTTTATTAAACAGTTTATGGAACCACTAGAGATAGTAGTAGTGAGTAGTGGTTGTAGAGCCCGGCTGGGTACGTCTCTCACAAAACGCTGGAACAGCGGATCCTCTGTAGAGCAGTGTTGTAGTGGAAAGAGACTGAGAGTTATGAGCACACAATAAGATTAGCATTCAGAGTCCCAAATAGAATTAGGAGAGCTCCGAGACAGGGAGAGCAGGCCCTCGAGGAGCGAGTACCTGATCCCTTAGAGCAGAGAGACTCAGTGGTGTTGTACTCACTAGCAGTAGCAGAGATTCCACTAGACAAAGAGGTGTGGCACTGGAGCAGAGAGCAGGCCCTCGAGGAGCGAGTACCTGATCCCTTAGAGCAGAGAGACTCAGTGGTGTTGTACTCACTAGCAGTAGCAGAGATTCCACTAGACAAAGAGGTTTGGCACCGGAGCAGAGAGCAGACCCTCGAGGAGCGAGTACCTGATTCCAGCGAAGCAGTACTGTAGAGAGAGATGTTTTCTGTACTCACTGATGGTGACTGTAAGTTAGTTCTTCCAAGTAGAAGGGTAGAGGTTGCAGGCAGCGACACAGGGAACATGGGCCCTCGAGGAGCGAGTACTGGTTTTCTGATAGCACCTGAAAGAAGCAGAGAGGCCCCTGAGGAGCGGGTACCTCGTTAGCAACCCCGAAGGGTAGTAAGAGTTCCAGATAGAGCTGGAGTGGCAGAGTAGCTTAGGAACGGAGAGCGAATCCCATCTGTACGAATCCTGTTGCTAACTCGACGAGCTAGCAAATACTGTAGGTAGATATACCCTGGAGTCGTGACGTCAGAACAGGGGGATGCCCCTGAGGTTTGCGCCAACGTGAAGTTAAAGATGAGGGCGGCGTGCACGCACCCTAAAGGTACCTTGAAGGAGAATGATGGGGGGCAGCACCAAAGCCGGTCCAGGGACGCCAGAGAGAACGGCAAGCAGACGCCGCAGCGGCAATCAGTCCAAGGTGAGCGGGAGGAGCCGCAAGTAGAGAGAGGTAGGCGGGGCGAAGCCGTTGAAGACCGACGGACGCAACATTATATAAATAGGCCAATTTTAAAACATTCGCACATAGGTGAAATTAACCTGTTTACTAAGTAGTTGACCAGTTTGCCCAGTCCTTCTCCAGGTCATCGAGAACTTCCTGGTTCTTCAGCCTGAACTCCCCATATTTAACTTAAACCTGAACTCCCATCCAGTCAGTATTACACAATAAACACATTTAATATCACTTACACCAGATAATTAGCAGGTTAAAAATGCGCAAATAAAACTGGTAAACAAATTTCTGGGAACATTTTGTTTCCTCCACAACCTTTGGTGAAAAAAGTAGATTTTAACAAGCTGAACACAAATATGCATTTATTATGTCTGTATCACGTACCGTTTGCCAGAAAAGTGCGATATACATTAAGCATTGTTACATGTCTGTAGCGGCATAAGCTATAATGGCAATGTTGGCACCAGAAAACAAAACTAAAAATGTTTTGCCGCAGATTTTCGTTTGTAATCACCGTCTGACGCTTCACGGATGAGAGTCCAACAATAGTCACTCAGCATGGAGGGGTTCCACTTGCCTTGATACCATTTTGACAGTGTCTTGATGAAACCTTTCACCATGTTCGTCACTCACAGCGCCAAGGTTGTCTGTCTCTTGCCTTATAGTTGCCTAGAAAGTATATGAAATTAAATCCACAAGCTTTAAACTCAACAGTTTTAGCGATACGATTTGCTCATTCACACAGACGTTGCATAGGCACTACTCATTGCTGTTGTCTTATATAAGGCTGCAACGTCATGGAAACAAGTTGGAATCTTGCAGCCGAGCTGGGGCTTGCCCGAGCAAGTTCTGGCATGATCAGGCAGAGTAAGTTAGTCTCTGTTACATGTTACATTGCCTATGGCTGTCAAAAATACGACACGAATTTTAAAAATCATAAAAATCATAAATTTTAAAAATCATAAAAACTACTGACCAGCAAGAAAATATATGTACACGAGATTATGCAAATTATTGTAACACAGAATTGGCCGTTTCTCAAAAACCTTACGTGATGTACAAATTTCAAAGTTATATCTGTCATCAGCATCAAAAAATCTATTTGGAACACCAAAAAGCCTGAAGGAAACAAAAACTTTGTTTACCAGTCTAAGTTGACAAATGTACATGCATATCTTTTAAAATAGCAGTGTATGTGTGTGTAAATGTTGACCCCTCCCGGGAATGCCTCTAGACCCCCCTTTTTTATGTATATACATGTGTGCGTGAAAATGAAAATACATGTGTATTTTCGACATTTATAAAATACAGAATACAACTGTAGATGCTATTTACATGTGTAATGTTTTGAAGATTCACCCCTATAAGTGTCTTTGATCCTAGTATTCCTATATGTTTTGAACAACATGCTAAAATGCTTGCCACTAGAGATGTGAATCGGAACCGGAATCGGTTCGGTTCCGGTTCTGATTCAAATCTTATAATTTTTATAGTCCGGCACGATTGGTTTTTTGTTTATCGGCTGCGCCCGAGCCGAGCCGATAAACAAAAAACCCACCCCGACCCTTTAAAAATGACCCCTTTGCTTCCCAAACCCCCCCAAAACCGTTTTAAAATTACCTGGTGGTCCAGTGTGGGCACGGGGAGCGATCTCCCGCTCTCAGGCCATCGGCTGCGCTAATAAAAATGGCACCGATGGCCCTTTGCCCTTACCATGTGACAGGGTATCCGTGCCATTGGCCGGCCCCTGTCACATGGTAGGAGCACTGGATGGCCGGCGCCATCTTTAAAGATGTGCCGACCATCGGCGCCATTTTTATTAGTGGCAGCCGATGGTCCAACAGCGGGAGATCGCTCCCCTTGCCCCCACTGGACCACCAGGTAATTTTAAAACGGTTTTGGGGGGGTTCGGAGAGTGGGGGAAGCAAAGGGGTCATTTTTAAAGGGTCGTGGGTTTTTTTTTATCGGGCCATTGGTGCCATTTTTATTAGTGGCAGCCAAAATGGCGCCGTTGGCCCGAGAACAGGAGATCGGTCCCGGGGCTTCCACTGGACCACCAGGTACTCGTAAAAAGTTTTGGGGGGTTCGAGAGGGTGGGGGAAGGTAAGGGTTTAGTTTTAAAGGGTCGGGGTGGGTTTAGGGGTTGTTTTGGTGTGCCGGTTTTCCCGCCCTCCCCCCAAATAACTCCCGTTAGTGGACACTAACCCATTAACGATTTTTCACGATAAATCGGGGGAATTTCTATTGTATCGCTCACTCTAACGATTTAAAAAATATCGGACGATTTTTTTAAATCGTCAAAAAACGATTCACATCCCTACTTGCCACTTTTCCATCCTACAAAATAGTGTGTTTGCTCAGTTATTCCTCTTGGATACATTGATATAAATAGTAGATGATAGCATTTTATTGGACTAACTTAATACATTTGTGAAAGTTAATCACAAATTTATAGTTAGTCCAATAAGTACATATTAGCTACAACCTTTTTGGCCTTTATTTCTACTAACCTATTAAGAACTCAACCGGCCCAGTTAGTAAAGTGCATTAACATGCACGTTAATTTTGCATATTTAGAATCTGATTTACTAAGTTTTTTGTTCCTATAGATACAGAATTGGAGGAGAGTGTGAGATAGGGAGAGAGAGAGACTAGCTATGATGCCTTCACACTAGATAGGTATTTATATCTCTATAGGAGACCCACCTAGTAACTCAAGGTGAGGTTTAGGTATTAGTGTAGGGGTTAGGGGCCACTTTGACATTCAAAGTGAGACGCACAACAGAACAGTGCTCTCTTGTGAAGATTTGATGACCTTCGGAGTGAGGAAACTCACCCAAAGATGAGATTTGTGCAATGTTATTATATGTAATTATCTGATCTGCATTTTCCTTCTTACTCCAAGTTCTATATTTCCCTGTTACATGTAACTGCTTTTTCTGCACTATTGTTCAACTTGTTAAGTTTATTTTAATTTGCACTCCTGTTTCTTGTGAACCAGCATGATGGGACAATCGTCTTGAATGTTGGTATATAAAAAACTTAAATAAATAAATAAAATAAATGTTCTCTCAACCCAGCTTGATTGACTCTCTACCTGGGTAACATCAAGTTAGGTTGAGAGAACATTGCACAAATGTATATATACAGAGGGGCTGATGCAATACAGTGCGCTCAGCTGAGCACACTGTTTAACCCGTGGTTGAACACGGGTTTTGGACATGCTATAAAGGGATTAGCGCGTCCAAATCACGCTTCCAACCCCCCTGCAAAACTAATAGCGCTCATCACATGCAAATGCATGTTAACGAGGCTATTAGTTATTCTCTTCAGATCCAAAAAAAATGTGCACCCGACCCACAAATTTTTACACTCAGAAAAGTGTACAGAAAAGCAGAAAATACTGCTTTTCTGTACTTCCTCCGACTTAATATCGCAGTAATATTAATCAGAGGAACAAAGAGGACCAAAAGGTTTAAAAAAAAAAAAGAAAGTGTGCCGGCGGTCAGGTTAGGAAAAGGGACGCTTAATTAACGAGCGTCCATTTTCTTAACACATGGCTGTGCACAGGTTAGGAAAATGGACGCTTGTAAAATAGAGCGTCCATTTTCCTAACCCGCTGATAGCCACCTCTCCTGTGCGCCCGCTGCCAAGTAAACACTAGGGGCACACGTTTGTACTTAGCACCTCCTTGGCAGTGCAACCACTCATTTAAATATTCAATCGCACGCCCAGGAGAGGTGGCTGGGTGCGCATTAGGAAAGTGGAAGCTCAACACTGAGCATCTTTTTTCCGCATAGATTTATTGCATTGGCCCCAGAGAGAGAGAGAGAGAGAGCTGTTTCTTATACACACAGAGACTCATTTTCAAAGGGATTATGCTCCTAACATTTGAAGTTAGGCTTCTAAATTAGCTCTTTTTTGTGTAAATATCTTTGTTAAAGTTTGTACACATCAAATATCAAACAGAATCACAAACAAAACCATTTATCCCCATATAATGTCCTCAACCTCTAAGCAGAAATTATCTATTTCATGTCAGAAGCAGAACATAATAGACAGCAATTTTTAAATGCACAGAAGGAAAAGAAAATTCAAGGAATTACAGCAATTTTAGGTCTGGTACTCCACCAAACACATCAAAACAAATAAAAATAGTTGTCCAAGGATAAACCCTCAACCAGACCTTATCAAATTGGAACCTTTTATCTGCCAAACTGGTTAAAAGACAAGAAGGATTAAATGCTCTGTTTTCACAGTGGAAAAAGGTAAGCTGTAGAGTCCCTCAGGGATCTGTACTTGGAAAAGGGTATGATGAGTGAAGTGATCACATTTGCAAATGATACAAAATTATTCAGAGTAGTTAAATCACAAGTGGATTGTGATAAATTGCAGGACCTTGCGAGACTGGAAGATTGGGCGTCCATATGGCAGATGAAATATAATGTCGACAAGTGCAAGGTGATGCATATAGGGAACAATAACCCATGCTGTAGTTGCACAATAGTTAGGTTCTATATTAGGAGCTACCACCCAGGAAAAGATCTGGGCATCATGGTTGATATTACATTGAAATCATCGGCTCAATGTGCTGTGGCGATCAAAAAAGCAAAGAGAATGTTAATAATTATTAGGAAGGAATGGGAAAGAGACTGCATCTTGAATATTGTGTGCAATTCTGGTTGCCGCATCTCAAAAAAGATATAGTTGTACTGAAGAAAGTACAGAGAAGGATGACCAAAATAATAAAGGTCTTGGAACTGCTCGCCTATTAGGAAAGGCTAAAGAGGTTAGGGCTGTTCAGCTTGGAGAAGAGATGGCTGAGGGAGGATATGAGAGAGGTCTATAAAGTCATGAAAGGGCTTGAATGGGTAAATGTGAATTAATTATTTACTCTTTCGGATAATACAAGGACTAGAGGCACTCCATGAAGTTAGCAAGTAGCACATTTAAAACAAATCAGAGAAAATTGTTTTTCAATAAATGCACAATTATTCTCTGGAATTCATTGCCAGAAGATGTGGTTAATGCAGCTGGTGTAGCTGGGTTTAAAAAAGGATTAGATAAGTTCCTAGAGGAGAAGTCCATAAACTGCTATTAATCAATAGAGAAAAGTCACTGCTTATTGCTGGCATTTCTAGCATAGGATCTATTTAATGTCTGGATACTTGCCAGGTACTTGTGACTTGGATTGGCTACTATTGGATACAGGATACTGTGCTTCCTGGACCTTTGGTCTGACCCAGTATATCTTATGTTACGCTATGGATGAGATTTGAGGCACTGATGTTCGGACTTGGGGCATTGACCTCATTTGCCCAGTGGTAACGACACCACTGTCAGTATTCACTTTTGGAGAGGAAGCAAACATTCTAGAACCTATTTCTTATGGAAGAAAGTAGAATTTAAATAAAGAATTTAAATAAATAGAGAATCTATGTAGTCTAATATTCAAATCTTTATACGTCTTTTGGCAACAAATAGGGGTAGATTTTTAAAAACGGCGCGTTCGCGTACTTTTGTTCGCACTCCAGGCGCAAACAAAAGTACGCTGGATTTTAGTAGATACGCGCGTAGCCGCGCGTATCTGCTAAAATCCAGGATCGGCGCGTGCAAGACTGCCGATTTTGGGCAGCCGGCGTGCGCCGAGCCGCGCAGCCTGCCTCCATTCCCTCCGAGGCCGCTCCGAAATTGGAGCGGCCTCGGAGGGAACTCTCTTTCGCCCTCCACTCACCTTCCTCTCCCTTCCTCTACCTAACCCACCCCCCCGGCCCTATCTAAAACCCCCCCCCCTACCTTTGTCCGGGGATTTACGCCTCCCGGAGGGAGAAGTAAATCCCCGCGGGCCGCTGGCGCGCCGAGACGCAACCCAGGGGCAGTTCCGGAGGGCGCGGCCACACCCCCGGACCGCCCCGGGCCGAAACCACGCCCCTGGGCCCGCCCCCGAAACACCGCATCCCGCCCCCAAAACGCTGCGTCGATCGGCCCAGCCCCCGACAAAAAACCCCGGGACTTACGCGAGTCCCGGGGCTCTGCGCGCGCCGGCAGGCCTATGGAAAATAGGCGCGCCGGCGCACAAGGCCCTGCTCGCGTAAATCCGGGCGGATTTACGCGAGCAGGGCTTTTAAAATCCGCCCCATAATGAATAATGGGATTTGTCTTTTGTCAAAGAGAAATTACATATTACCCCATTTTAATATATTTTGTAAGCAGTTGATATTTAGTGTTTGTGCACTGAAACTGTTTTCTCATATTTGTAAGCTTTTAAGTGAAAATTTTTTCTTAGCAGTTTTAGAACCAAACTCTCTTGCTGTGTTGAACTTCCAATTTAAAAAATGAGCATATTGAGGTCCATATTAAGCGCCATTTAGCCAAATAGGTTTTGACTGAATATGTGCCCAGGATCAGCGGCCACCACTAACATAGGGAAGAAAGACATTGCGCTTGATCCCTGTCCCATGCAACCCCCCCCCAATGAAAACACAACCTGATGGCTTTAAAATAGGCCGCAGTTTAATAACCAACTAACTAACCTGAGCCCGTACAACAAATTTGACCATAACCTAACCCCTCCCCCAATGCTCCCTTCCCCTACCCGTTACCTTGGTCCTCCACCACCTTAATCCCCAATGGTGGAGCTGCCCCTCCCCTCTTCCATCTGCTCCGCCTCGAACCAGCGAGAGCAAGCTCTACCGTGAACCTTAGCCTAATGGTTCTCCGGTCTTCCTGTGTAGCAGCCCCCCCCCCCCAACTACATGAGGCACTCCCCCCCTCCACCAACCAAATCGCCCCCACCCCCAAAATTCCAACATAACATGGGCTCGGGTTTTCCGCCACTAACAAACAGACCCAGTCGGCTTGTTCCCCCACTGTGGCCTGTTACCATTTGCTAATCTCCTTCTCCAAACCTTCTTGTAGTGCATTGTTAAATAGGTCCATCCCTACTTCCGATAAATGGAACCCGTCACCACTAAACAAGCCTGCTTCTACCTCCCAAGACCAAGATTGTCTTACCCAAAATCCCCCTTCCCATCCCATCCACTTCCCCATCTGCCTATTTAATTTTTTGACCCCTGAGTTCCAAATTGCTTCTTCCTTATTCTTCAACCGGACTATAATGTCCGACCAACCCACGCACACCTGTGGCCACCTAATCATAACCTGTGCTAGATCCTTCTTCATACAGGTGTGTAGGGCACGGCACGTTTTAGAACCGATGTCATTGCCGCCGAGATGGTTAAGCAGTATGTTTGGTGTACTCCACATTTCAATTCTCTCCTGTATAAATGTCAGCAGATCGTCCCAGTGCATGCCCCTCCGACTGAACCATGCCAGCTGCCATCCCATACATTCCAGATCCAAGTTCTCTCCATAAGGGCATTTCAAGGCTCATCTCTGGGCTCTATGAATAAACGAATGGCCCACAATCCAGGCACATCCGGTCCCATGCTTTCTCCCCAAAAGCTCTGAAACAGAAGACACACGCGTTAGTGCAAAACATTCCTCCCTCTCTCTTTTTTTTTGCCACCCTTTTGCTTACCCTCCGGCTTGCTCTTCCTAATCCTTCTTTCCCATCCTAATATATCCCCTAAAAACATTGGACTTCTATCTTCCTATGCGTTGTATCCCTGCCTCTGGCAACCCGGCTTCAGCCGTTGACGTCGCTGCTCCGATCCGAAAGGAATGTGAACTGTACCTCCTAGCATCCCTGCCATCCTTACTGCCATCCGACATAAGACCTGCGCAAACTGATATCTTGTCAACGCTGGCGCATCTTCGTGTACCAGGAAGGAACCCTCCACAAGAGGACACATCCGAAGATATTCTAATGCCGTCTGCACTGGGCATGCTAATTCATTCTTTGCTGGTAACAGCTTGATGTAAACTCCTCTCCCTGTTTGATCGGTCTTAGACTTTGGGAGGAACAGTGTTACCGACGTTGACAACACATGAACACACTGTACCATAAGTCCTTTCTCTTCCATACTATTACGTGAGTGAGCCACTAATTCGCTGATGCGCATGGCACCGAAAAATGCCCATGAGAACGCCACTCGAAATAATGCCACCTCAAATCCGGACAAGCATACCTGTGCTAACTGCCCCGATACCCTAATCAGATCTTCATATCGAATTGGTAACCTTTTGTCCCTACGGTTACCTGAAGCCCTTTGCCATCCCCCAATTACCCTCCGCAATCTGAAACTCTGCATGGGGTTACCCCCACCCTTCAGCTTTTGGAAAAAGGAGAAACCGGCCAATTGTGATCGAACTGTGGCCACTGAATAACCTGATTGTTTTGCCCACAACAAAAAACCCTCCAAAAAGTTCTCTGACACCTGACCCCCGGTCCACCCCCATTGCTGTAAATAACTCATCACTGCTGCACTTCCTTTTAAATATGCCCTCCATGTATTAGGGGCAACAGAGCTTTGAATAAACGCCCATTCGTTGTCCTCCTGTCTGTCCAGAAAATCACTGCTGTCCTTCCATCTCCTGGAACATCTTAAACCTTACATGAAGAAAGAAATGATCAACTTCCATTATTCCTATTCTATCCTGTGACACCCTGTGACGCTCCCCCTTTTCTTTCTTTTTTTTTTTTTTATGCCCTGTTTGCTACTATTGTAAAACAGTGACCTCCCAACTCCACTCGAAACCCTTATCATTCCCCTGCTCCCCTAACCCTATCCCTCTCCCCAATATCTGCTTGCTGGGCATTTGATTTACCTCAATTCACCCCCATACCTATCCTGATCTAAGGACGTACTCCTGTCCCCTATCTCCCCATGACTTATCCCACCCTAAACCCCCCCCCCCCCCCCCCCCCCCCATGCCCAGCACCCGCTCGTCTATGCCCTTCCCTCTGTCACTCAAACTGCGATCGGCCTTACATTTTTTGCCCTTTCATGGTCACCTTGGCATTTGCCTGGGTGCACTTGGCGCTGGGGTGTGCACCATTGCATACCGTGCCAGCATGTCTGAACTTGCACTCTGGAAATAAACCGGTAGCTCTATTGTATCTCCAACACACGTCATTAATTGCCTGTAACCCTTTTTTCTCTGTGCTCCCTTGACTGCTGCTTCCCGGCTTTTTGTCCACCCATATATTGCCACCTGCCCCCCACCCCCAATTCCTCCCCCTGAACCTTCCGCTCCCTCCGTCCCTGTATTTCCTTGCCTCGCACTTTTATTGGTCATCTGAGTGAGCCATAAGTTAATGTCCTGCGTACCCCAAGATATAAATCTATTGCCCGTCATCTTTTCCCTGAACTTTTCATCATAGTTGAGCCAAGCCCAACCTTCGTAATCCTTAAATGCCCCAAGGATACTGTCACCATAAGCTAGGAGTGCACCGTGTTGCTCCGGGTTGTAATGCCCTACAACGCTGGCTAGGCGTAGGAAACCCCTCATCCAGTTAAGGATATTCTTGGGCACCTTGCTCCTCGTCTCTCCGTCGCTCTTCTTCTTACTGCCCTTCCTACATCGTCTCTTACTTCCACTCCGCTCTTCCAATAACTGAAAAATGTTCACGTATCTTCACCTCTTGATTCTACTCCGTAATTTGCCTGGTACCCCCTCCCATAACTCAGTCAGAGATGCCAGCGCTGGGAGTCCCATATCTTGGCTCGGCCCTAGTCCGCTGGTATGCACCTCTCTTCGCCTAGCTCTGGAGTCCGAGGAAGACTCTGTCGAAGAACTGCTATCAGTAGAATAACTTGAAGAGGAAGAACCCATTCCACTTTTGTATCCTTTTTTCCCCGCCTCCTGTTGCCATGACCCTCCCTCTCTTTACCTCCTTCAGCACTGGATATCATGCTCCTTGCTGCTGCTCTGCCTCCTCCTTCCTGCGAACCACCACGCGGCATGTCCTGTCCGGCATCCTCCGGCTGTCTCTCCCTCCAGGCTTCTCTCCTCGACGGCCCAGGATACTCCTGCTCCCTTGTTCCTGCAGAGACAAAAAGACCGGCCAAAGTATCCGTCCCAGACTCCCTATGTTGTGCCCCCTCCCTTCCGACCCTGATCTTGGTTATCCTCCTGGCATTGCTACCTGAGAAATCACAGACCGCTCTGCCTTCAGTTGCCTCGTACTTTTGTCTGGCAATGGACGTGCCTCCTCCCCAGCTCTGCGCACCGTCTGGCCAACCCCCGAAACCTTGCGCACCTGCAAAAGGCACGTAAGGGAACCCATATCCCCCACCTTGGCTCCAACCCTGCCGCCTTCCTACGTCTGCCTCTGGTCTAACACCACACTCACCGTATGCCTTGTCCGCTGCCCCTTCCTCGGGATCTTGTTCTCTGCTCCATCGCCTTCCGAAGCCTGGTGGGCCCCCACTTCTTCTCAGATCAGCTTCTCCGTGGTCTGGGCGCATTTCCTCACCACTTGGCCTCCCCTTTCGCACTCCACTTCCGCTGAGCCTTCGCGGCCCTGCCTGCCTTGTCCCCCTTCGATCTGTCTGCCCGCGTACTTCGCTGCTAAACCTTGCTGCATCACTGCCTGCTGAACTCTCACCTCCAGTACCTTGGGTGTCTGGGCGCTGACTCGAGGGGTCCCTGCAGTCTCCGCCTCCGATCTACTGCCTCTCCAAACGTTCTCCCGCCTTTCTGGGGCATCCAACTCTGACCCTGGCAAGTGAAGGGACAGGTCAAGCAGGAAATCCGTTGCTCCACCCCCCACCTATTCTGAGTCCCAACCGGCACCATCCCCCGCTTCTGGGACACTTTCGCCCTAACTGGCTGCATATCGGCTGGCTGGCAATGCCTCAGTAGCAGGGGGAGTCCCTACCCTTGCGGTCACTGGTCTCGTGAACCTCCCTGCGACCACGCCATGATGCCCTCATTTTTTCGCCGCTCCGCTGGTAGGCGCCGGCCTGCCACCTCTCTCCCCACTTCTCCTCATCCCTGGTACTAACTTCTTTATTATCTTTTTTCCCTCACAGAAATCAGCATGTTCCCTTCCAACGTGCTGCTCTCTTACACTGCCGACTGCCTATGACTGCGTCACCGATCTCTTGACCAATCAAGATAGGCGGTTTCAAAATTTCCTGTAACTGCCCGCTCTTTTTCCCCCCTCCCCTCCTTTATTACTATCCTCCTTTCCCGCCTTGCCCTCTCACCTCTCGCGCACTTTCCCCATGTTATTCTCATGGCGCTGGATAAACCAGCGCCACTCGTCTTTTAGCCAGATAACAACTTAACTAGCTAAATAGTTAACTGGCTAATTGGCAGGAGGGTTGAGGGCATAACTGGGAGGAGCTGAATTAGCTGGATAAGTTATCCAGCTAACTCTAATATTCAGAGTTAACTAGATAACGTATCCGGTTAAGTCTCGTCAACTTGTAGACCTGTCCTAAAGTTAGCCAGATACTTATTTGGCTATCTGTAGGATAGCTGGGTATATTCAGCGGTATGCCAGGCTAAGTTAGCTGGATAGGTTTATCCAGGTAACTAGCCGAGTCACACAGTGGCTGAATATGGACCTCATTGTTTCACTTAATATTGTATATTTTATTCTTTGTTGTTTTCCCCATTGCAGTATACATTTTTCAGAAACAGACATTTTGAATATTGGTGTTTTTTTATTAGAAATAATTGCAACTTGTTTGTATGTATGGTATGAATACTATTTTGCTCTCTCTGTATAAAAAATTACACACCAGCAATTCTATTTTTACCATTTCAATTTCTGAAAACACCTTTGGTTTCAATATTTCTTGAAACAGGTGCCATCACAAGAGGACAACTGGGCCCTGTGGAGATCATCCACCAGTACATTCGTTATGATGAGATCTATGAGGCGATTAGTGTCTTGAGTGGCATGAACTGGAATACAATGGGTCAACAGTGTTTCATAGGCATGAGTGCCATTGTAAATCACCTTCTTAAACAAAAGCTGACAACAGAGAGAGAAGGTATGAATTTGGCTATATTTTTTGATACCTTGTATTTATTTGTTTCGCACCAGATATTCCAAGGCAGGGGTAGGCAATGGTGTCAGTGTAGGCAAATACACTCACGTATATTCATTTCATATATCTGAAAATTAGACTTGTTTGTGGCACACCAGGACCAGAGTTACCTATGCCTGTACTAAGGATTTTCCTTTCTAATCTGTCTTTTGGGAAAATGCTAAAGAAGTACTTTCTTAGCATTCAGACAGGTTAATCCACACCAGTGGGATTATGCACTCCTACCAGCAAATGAAGACGGAGCAAATCTGACGTCACGGTATATATACCCCTGCATTGACATCAGCCCACCAGTATTTTCCACCTCCAGCAGATGGTGGATATGCATCTCCCTAATGGGGATTGCTTAAAAAAAATAGAAAATGGAAGGAGAAATGAAGAAGATTAATTCGCCCCACTCTCCTGTGGTAATACCTTTTGGTTCCTCCCTCAGTCCAGTTTTACTGAGGTAATATCTGCAGATCCCTCCCTCAGTAGAGTGCCTTGGTCCAGTAGCTGGTTTTACAGCGTGGACTTAGCTCTAGAGAGAGAGAGAAACAGCTGAGAGACTAGGTGGTGCAGGAAGCCTAGCGCAGCGGTGAATGCCTTTGCCCTCTCCCCCCACAGCCGGAGACCGTCTCTGTACTCAGCTGAGACGGGCTAAACTCAGGTAAAGAATGAATAAAAAGAAAAGGAGTGAGGGTTTCCATTCCCCTTCTGGTCTCGAGCCTCGGCACGCTGATCTGACGTCCATTTCCGACTCCAAGGGAGCTTGGGGAGTTGTGGCAGCTTGGCAGGTTGAACAGCATTTTGGCTAGGCCCCGCTCTCAGGCTTTGCTTACACGCCATGTGGTAGGTCGCAGCAGCATTCACACGCTTTTCTGCACACAAGTCTGCCGCAAAATAGTGTCTGACATCAGTTCGCGCTTGCGCACCCGGATGCATGCTCAGGTGGGCGCCTACCTGGACCATGTATTGTGCATCTATATTTTGGATGCTTATTGGTCAGACCTTGTTTTTGGGTGCCCTGTCCACACTTACTTGTATGGGCATGCAGCTGGGCGCTCAATTGTCAGATAACTTGGGAGCGTGCTGCTAGTGGGTGTTTACCTTTGTGCTGCTTGCCATATTCAGGCATCTCAGCTTGGCGTTCCCCCTAACTTGTGTCAGCACTGCTTGCAGGCTCAAGTAGAGTTATCGCTGGCTGCTTTAACTGAGCCCACCCTTCCCAGCATGATGCGGGAATGGGGCTGGAGAGGGGATCCTTCCAGAGGTTTCGCTTGGTTTTTGGGCACCTTGCTCCTCGTCTCTCCGTTCCACTACTAACTGGTTTGTCAGTAGTGGAAAGCTACTCAGTGGGCGCAGGACCAATGGCCCCTAGTTTTGGCATGGACCGCGGCAGTGTTAATACACTTTTCTACATGCAAGTTGGCCACGAAACAGCTTGGCAGATTGAGCAGCCTTTTGGCTAGGCCCCTCTCGCAGTTTTTGCTCAGTCGCCAACATGGCAGGCCTAAGAGTTCAGGATCACAAACTGTGAATCCCCACATACCTGGTGCTGCAGGTAAGCTTCGGTGCACATCTACACCTGCTGCGGGTCACACTGATAGCATGGATGGCATGGATGATGAAGACGACTCTTACTCCCTGAAGGATGGGAAATTCCTCCTGGGTTGGAGCCAAACAAGAATCCCATTTAGATTCCTTACATAAAGCATTATGGTTGAATTAAAAAATTGATTGATCTTGAATGGGGTGCCCCGGAAGCTAATTTTAAAGAGGGACTAGCCTTGGTAGCACTGTACACCCTGGATCCGGCAGAGAGAGAATAGTTGCCGTCACCAAGCAGATGATTATCCCTGTGGAAGGGGGAGTGGTTTGAAGGAGGCACAGGATAGGAGAATTGAGGCTAAGCAGGCCTTGAGGCGGTAGCAATGAATTGCAGATGGCCTCATGCTGCTCACTGGTGGATCGCTCTTGCTTGCTCTCTCTCAGGAAGTCAATGAATTTGGTTTGAATTTCAAGGCAGTGCCCTATGGCCTCACCACCCTGGATGCGCCCAATTTTGTCTGATCTCGGAAGCTAAGCAGGATTGAACATCAGCTAAGGCTGATGAATTAGTGCCAAGACAATTTCAAAGTCTAATCTTATGAAATGGCCTTTTATGTTTAAATATTTTTATTAAGGAATTTCAAAGAAATAGGTACATAAGACGCAGCTATAACATAAAAACAGGATCTGAAACATTGGTGTACACTTTCAATGTCTGTGCACTATACATGTACCATAACCCCTCCCAATCAAACAGGTCCCCAGAGTACCAAACCCCCTCCCCCCAACAGTGATCAGTAAAGGTGTTGTCCAGATAAAGACAAAGAAAAGAGCTAATAATCATTAAGTATTACACCCCAAGCTCTTGGAGACAAAGATTGCAAGTAAAGTTCCTAAACGAGGAGAAATAACTTACGTTTCCTTGTCAGGTCAACTTGATCAAAATACTTTTCATTCTTTCATAGAGCATGTATTTGATTCCTCCAATCTAATATAATGTTTACCCAACACCACTCTCCATATATTATCAAAAAGCATCACATCAGCCTGGAAAGGAAGGAGCATACTGGTAATCTGGAAAATATAGTTCTGCACCATCTTCCAGAAGCCATGTATCTGAGGACAACTCCAAAATTGATGTCCCAAGGTACCAATGGAACAGGAACATTTATGATATATTTCTGAACTTGTGACTGACATGCAAGATGCTTTCTTCTGGGACCAAAAATAGCGCATCAAAAACTTATACTGCAGTTCTCACAAATCCATGTTACAAGAAAGGGACTTTATTCTTTTAAAACAGAGTGTGAATTGTTAGGTAGTGAGCTCTATCATCAATTCTGCCTTCCACTTGACAAGTGTGGACTCCAAACAATTGATCTGACAATTGGTGATAAAATTGTGAGATGGAGTGGTATGCAGGGTCCTCTATTTCAAACATATCTGACAAGAGGGCCTGATTATGAGCCCCTCAATCTGAGACCTTCAGAGAGTAAACATAACTTCTAGCCTGTTAATAAGCAAAGTAATACTTGTTCTCCAAATCATATTCCAACTTCATGTCCAAAAAAGATTTTAGGCCATCCTCCTCAGACAAGAATTGTGAAATCCCTTTCAACCCTTTAGCTATCCAACTAGAAAAAGCCTCGTAGGAAGTACCAGGAATAAATGCTGCATTAGCAATCAAGGGTAAAAATTGAGAAAGTTTACTCTTTAACTTCAAAGAGGAACAAAGATACCTCCAAGGGAATAATAAAGGAACAACTAAGGGATTACCTCAACAGTCTATAAAGTTAGTGACCTCCATGAAGAATGCAACACGTAGCCTAAGCTGGCATGAGAAAGCCCTCTTCTCCCATTCAATAGGAGTATAGAAATCCATGTCTAATAACTAATCTGCCACATGATGTAAATTATACACCACATTGTATAGTTTTATATCTGCAAGCCCCAAGCCTCCTTGGTCCTATTTCCATGACAACTTGACCCACGCCATTCTTGGCTTCCTAATCTTCCACAGATATAAATGTACAGAACGTTCTAACCGTTTAAGATTATGATGAGTCAGATAACAGGGGATGGTTTGAAGCATGTATAACCATTTTGACAGGACAATCATTTGAAAGAGATTCACCCTACCCACCAATGATACAGGAAAATCCTTCCAACTTTTCAGCAAACTATCCATAGAAGAAAAAACTCTCTGAAAGTTCACGGATTGTATTCGCACCAGGTCTCTAGGCAATATAATACTCAAATAGGAGAAAAGGTCCTGCACCCAGCACATAGGAAAGGTCCCTGACCAGGAGGTATGAATCTCATCAGTGGTAGATAATGCCTCACACTTTTCTAAATTCAGTTTAAATCCCACTAGTCTCCCGTAGTTACTTATCTCTGCCAAAACAGAGCAATCTCCCTTGGCAGCCCAAAAATTTGGAAGTCACTACCAACTGAGCTTAGAACTCAAGAAAACCTAAAAAGCTTCAAAAAAGAGTTAAAAACTTGGTTGTTCAACAAAGCATACCAATTCACCCAATGAACAACAAAATTACTTCACATTCCAATCCTCCTTCAAGAAATGAAATTCATCACATCTATGTTTCTATAAATTTTCTGTATCATTATACATGTTATAACCTTTGCTTAAGAACAGTTTGTATCTTGAAACCCTGTTTACCCACTCATTTCTGTAACCTTATATTTTGTACAGCGTTATGATGGCGTTATTTTTGATGATTCCGAATGACTGTATATAAAACTCGTTAAATAAAAAAAAAATTTAAAAAAGAGCAGAAATCAACTGGTGTGGATTAGCGATATGCAGAAAACTATTGTCAGCAAAAATCGAAAGCTTGGACATTTCCGACCCTTGGTTACCGATAAATATCCCCTGAATATCCCCATTATCTTAAATCTTCTGAATTAGGGGTTCTAAGGAAAGAATAAATAAACAAGGAAGAGAGTGGGCAACCTTGTCGAGTTCCTTGCCCCAAAGATAATTCCTGGGAAATATAACCATTAACCACTACAGAGGCGGGTGAGGCCAGATATAGTGCTCTCACCACGTGCACAAAATAGCCTGAGAACCCAAAGGCTTCCAGCAGCCACCACACAAAGTCCCACTCCAACGTATCAAATGCCTTCTCTGCATCTAAACTAAGTAGCAAAGAAGGGATCCGATGTTGTTTACTACTCATCAATGACACAATAATCTTGCGAATATTCAATACTGTAGAACAACCCTTCACAAAACCCACCTGGTCTTTCGATATTAAATGTAGCATGATAATAGCAAGACTGCCATAATTTTAGCCAACAATTTAACATCAAAATGTAACAAGGAAATGGGATGATATGACGATGGAAGCAAAGGATCTCTTCCCATTTTGGGGATGACCGTGATAAGAGCACTATTGGGCATAAGTGAGGAACCATGTGGATCAATAAGCTCTGTAAACATTTGTCCCAATGGGATCAACAATTTGGAAACCAACAATTTATAATATTCTGCAGGAAGACCATCAGGCCCTGGAGTCTTTAATAACTTAGCTCACTGTATTTATTTATTTTATTTATTTATTTATTTAACAACTTTTAATATACCGACGTTCGTGAGGCACATCACGCCGGTTTACAAGTAACTCAGTTAAAGGAGGAAATTACAATAAAACAGGGGGCCGGGGGATGGGAGCAGGCCAGAAAGGGGGGGGGGGGGGGGGGGGGGGTAAGGGAGACAGGAAGGAGAGAGGGAAAGATAGGTAGCATGAGTGAGAGTATAAAAAACAACCGTTAACATAAGAAAATAAAAGGAACTTATTTACAGAAAAAGGAATATTTACATTAGTGACAATTAGCATAGGATTGATTATATCGGACTAAATTGAACAATTTTGTAAAATTATAGGAGGATAAAAGGGGAAGGGCGGGCAAGGAGAGGCGAGAGGGAAAGCCTTGGGAGGGGGGAAAAGCCTAGGGAGGGGGGAAAAAAAAGGCCTAAGGAGGGGGAAAAAAGGGAAAGCCTTAGGAAGGGGGGGGGGGGGAAAGGGCGGGTGGGGGTGGGGGGGATGGAGGCTGGGAATCTGAGAGGGGGGGGGGATTATGTGGGAATGTATAGGTTTGGTAGGTTTCGGGGTAGATTATGTGGAAATGTTTAGGTTTGGTTGGTTTCCGGGTAGGCCTTTCTGAAAAGCCACGTTTTTATGCCTTTTTTGAAGGTGGCCAGGCAGGGTTCAAGGCGGAGAAAGGTAGGGAGAGTATTCCAGAGTGAAGGGCCCGCTATGGTAAAGGCCCTTTCTCTCGTGGAGGTGAGATGGGCGATTTTGAGGGAGGGGGTATGTAGGGTACCTGCGTGGGAGGATCTGGTAGGACGGTTGGTTATGCGGAAGTGGGGTGAGTCCTTGAGCCAGGGGTTGGGTTTGTAGAGGAGGTTGTGTAGTATGGTGAGGGTTTTATACTGTATACGGAAAGAAATGGGTAACCAGTGAAGGTCCTTCAGTATAGGGGTAATGTGGTCTCTTTTTCGTGTGTTCGTTAGGATTCTTGCCATGGCGTTCTGCAGGATTTGTAGGGGTTTGATGGTCGACTCTGGAAGGCCAAGGAGGAGGGAATTGCAGTAATCCACTTTGGAAAGGATAGTGGTCTGCAATACTAGACGGAAATCTTGTGTGTGGAGTAGTGGTTTTAGCTTTTTCATGATGTGAAGCTTGTAAAAGCCTCCCTTAAGAAGGGATTTAATGTGGGCTTTGAAATCGAGGCGCTGGTCAAGTTCAATGCCAAGGTCTCTGACAGTTGGAGATGAGACGTGGGGGGAGGATGTAATATTGGGGAGGGTAAGTTCAGGTTGATTAGATATTATGAGTATCTCAGTTTTAGAAGCATTGAGGGCAAGGTGGAGGTTGGAGAGGAGAGAATTGATGGATGTGAGATAGGAGTCCCATAGTTGAAGGGTTTCATTTAGAGTATTTTGGATAGGAATGAGGATTTGAACGTCGTCGGCATATAAGAAAAAGTTCAATCCTAGGTCAGAGAGCAGGTGGCAGAGGGGCAGTATATAAATATTGAATCTCCTGGACTTGAAACGGTCTATTAAGTCGATTAAATTGGTCTTCCGTAACTCAAGGCAGACGCAATGAATTGAGATAGGAAATAATATCACTCAAAGACCTCGGTTTCGCTGTGTAAAGCTTCAGATAATAGTCCCGAAGAACCTTGGCAATGTCCTCATTAGCATTTACCAACTTGCTTTTGACATGCCTCATTAAGATTATATATTTAGCTCTCATCCATCTTCTGTTGATATTTGCTAAAAGTCTACCCACCTTATTACCATGTTGGAAAAACATGGTAATAAGGTGATATGCCTTGCATGCCCTGTGATGGAGCAAGGTATCCCTTGCATGCCCTGTGATGGAGCAAGGTATTGAAAGATACCTGCATTTCAAAAAATGTTCTCTGAATCTTGGGTTCAGACATTGATAATAGTGCACCTTAGCTCGGTTCAATTGTTTTTCCAGAGCCAATATCTCATATGTTAAAGCCCTATGCTGGGCTATCCCATAAGAAATAATATGGCCTCTCATCACCGCTTTGGCAGCTTTCCAAAATAATATTGGGTCATCCTGATGTGCATGATTATGCAATTCATATTCCTCCCATTTCCTATAGATCCCTATATAAATATTTCGGAAAGTGCCAAGGAGACCCCAAAACAGATGGACGAAAGCCCTCCAAATCGAATCAAACAGGCACGTGATCTCAAATGATCAAGGGACCATTATGTGAATCTAAAATCTTAGAAAATGTGCCCTTATGGTGAGAAAGTAATCAATTTCAGATTACGTACCATGGGCTCGAGAGATATGGGTATATTCCCTATTTAAGAGATGAAGGGATCTCTAAGTATCCACTAAATCCAAAGCCCCACACAGGTACGCAACCTCCTTAGCCATTCTACCAATCGAAATAACAGATGGTGTAGAATGGTCTAAGAGTCCAACTAGTACAGAATGAAGATCCCCACCAACCACCATCGGGATAAGACCACAAGGAGATAGAAGCTGCACTAGCTTCACAAGGAACGCATGGTTACAATTATTAGGGGTGTATATATTACACAGCAGAATTGGTTTCCCATATAGGTGACCACTATAAGATATCTCCCTGCCTCATCAGATATTACCTTGGCATCCTGGAAAGGGATATGCTTCCCAATGAGTATTTCCGCCCCCCTCCTTTTTGCCCTTCACTGGAGATGAATAGACAGTGCCAACCCATTATTGATGCAACTTTGCATGTTCTACAGCATCTAAATGTGTTTCCTGAAACATAGCCACATGGGTTCCCCAACGCTTCAGTGCCTGCAATACTTTATACCGCTTCATCACTGAGCTAATGCCTCCCACGTTCCAAGTACTACAAAGGACCTTAGAAGTCATCCTAAGGATGAATGTAGTTCCTAATGAAAGAAATGTGACCAAACGTTTTAGAAACTGGTCTGGATCCCCCTGCCTAGGCCCAAACCAGCAAATTGTCTCATCTTCGTACCATAAAGAGATCCCTTTATCTGTCATAAGAAGAACAACACCCTGAAAACTTTGATATGTCCAGCATCCCTTCCCCTCCCCCACCCCACAACAAAAGAACAAAGGATATCAGCTCAATTATGAGTAAATGGGGGCTCATGTGAACTTGTGAAGGGGCCCCACTCCCCGTTATTAATAGAGAACTCTCCCCCAACCTTCCATATACCTTAAGATACAAAGCCCACTGATCACATTATCAGCAAAATTCTGAGACAAACAAGAGAGGATATCAAGCTATATGATATTAGCGAAAGCAGCAGAACTGTGTAATGAACAAGGCCCAAGCAGATTTATCACACTGCTCCCTTATCAGGAGACTCCGGCGTGCGAACAGCTAGCTCCAGACGGGGCTCCATAGATCCCAGCCGTGAATGGAGGAAATCCTGCGCTGCAGTGGCCAATTCAAAAGTATGTGTGGTATTTTGATATGTCACTCGAAGCTTGGCTGGGTACTGGAGAAGAGAACAAACGATGCTGCACCAATGTTGAGTATATTTTTGAAAAACATTTTCGTTTCGCCAACACAGCCACTGAGGCAATGACCCTCATATTCTAAAGTCTTATCCCAATAGTATTGCTGCAAAATCTCTTCTTTATGAGAAAAATTTAGAAATTTCATGGTGACAGGTCGGGGTCACGTGCGATTCTCGGGCCTCATACCCAGGGGGTGTGCTCTCTCAATGCAAACAGCACCCAGCACTGCAGAAAGACTAAAACCTTTTGGGAGCCATGGCTCTAACACCCCTCCCCCCCCCCCCCCCCAGATCTCTATCAGCTATTTCTTCTGGGAGGCTGATGCATCAAAGTATGCTCCTCCAAGAGCGATTTTCAAGATCTTCTAATTTCACCTTGCTTTTCTCCGTGCCTGCCTTGACTGCCGCCATTTCTTTCTCTAGCTCATGCACGTGGTCCTCCATGCCTGCCACCCGATCCTCTGCTGCAGCAATCTGTTGAGTGTGATCCTCCAAAATATCATGAAGTTTGTCGAATCTGGAATGGATTTTATTTAACTTCTCATCCATTGCCGTCAAAATCACAGATGCAAGGTTTCCTGCATCACTGACCGAGGCTGGCAGGGAGGGGGAAGCAAGAACACCATCCGCCATCTGCTCACCCTCGACTTCTATGCTCTGGAGTTTCTCAGCATTCCTTGGGACATTTTTGTGGTGTCTCCCTGAAGCTCTCCACAGAAGAGACAAGACAGTGGAATGTACGTTGTCAGGATTCCTCAGCATGTGGGCTGTGGTCCCAGTGCCCATGATCAGTGGACTTTGCGGAGCACTTTTGTCGACATAAAGCAGTACTAGCTCTCGGGCATAAAAATCCACAGCTGCCAGATGCCAAACGCAGCAAAACAAGTCAAAAGATGAAACAAAAACGGGGGTTCAGAATACGATATAGGGAGTGGAGCCCCGGAGTGGCAGGCAAGCACATCTACCACTCACATCACATCACATCACATGACCCTGAAATGGCCTTTTAAAGGATCACTCTGGTTTGGGAGTGAGTTTTTAAAAAATGGCCAATAAGTGGAGTGAGTCCCAGATTCCTCAGTTACAAGAAGATTAAAAGCAGGCGCCGCACTCGTTCGGCATGAGAGATCGTGCTAGGGATTTTTGAAAAGTTTTTGACCGTTGAGAGGAGCGGCTTCGATGGCGGCAGCATAGAAGTCGGCATCGGGCGCTTATTTGATTTCCTCTGAAAAATTTCCTTTTCTACTAACTATGCCCCCAAAGAGAAAGGGGAAAGTCAGGGTATACCCCTCGACACCCCCACCATCTTCGGCGGTTTTACAAGAAATTACCCGATACCTTACCTCCTCAGCTACAGCACCTCCAGGAGTCGAGGAGCCCTTGGCGCGGCTCCAGCAGAGAGAGGAAGCCCAGCCGGAGGAGACGAGCCTGAGTCCCGAACTGAGGACTGCACCCTCACAAGGAACGGTCTCTGAGTTTCAGCCCGGACCATTGATTGAGGTTACTGCTTCTGGGCTTCAAGGTGAGGCAGCAGCGCTGAGTACAGCGATTACAACGTGGAATATCGTACTTGCAGCTTCGGATGAAGTAACTATCAATGAGGGACCTTCTATCGGTCTGGGGCAAAGGAATCTTGGGGTAAGTCCTGTGGATATATTTCTGCCACTACCACAGTCGACTCCCCAAATAGATATACCTTTGAAAATCCCAGAGAGACCTGAAAATGTGACTAATGCAGCACTATGGGACCTGATGGTGGGGGTCGCAGCAATGGTGAACCGAGTGAGTGAGAAAGTTGAAACATTGGCTTTGCAAGGTTCGCAAAACTCTTTAGAATATCACCAAAAATATGATACAATACTAAAGAGGGTAGAGAAATTGGAAGGAAAAGAAACTGAAAACCATAATTTTATAGCTGCAGTAGTGAAGGACAATTTATTCATGGCACGAAGAATTGAAACATTGGAAAATGCCTCCAGGCATTTGAATATAAGATTTCTGAATTTCCCCCGAATTTTGGGGGAAAGCCCTTATGTTTCTTTGAAAAGATATTTGAGAGAGACACTTGGCTTACAGGAAGAACAACTGCCAGCGATAAATAAGTGCTTCTTGGGGGAGAGGAGAGTGCGGTCGGCGTGCCAAGAAGCACTCAATTCCAGTTTTGCTTTCAGCAAATTAAGAGGCAAGAACTATTTACTTACTCCTGATCGAGGGAAGGGAGGCCAGACCGAGTGGGCGGGTCCCTCGTGACGTCATCGGCAGGAGCCCCGGGACAGCTTAAATTGAAGGGCCCTGCGGCGCGCCGACTGGGGAGAGGAGAGTGCGGTCGGCGTGCCAGGAAGCACTCGATTCCAGTTTTGCTTTCAGCAAATTAAGAGGCAAGAACTATTTACTTACTCCTGATCGAGGGAAGGGAGGCCGGACCGAGTGGGTGGGTCCCTCGTGACGTCATCGGCAGGAGCCCCGGGACAGCTTAAATTGAAGGGCCCTGCGGCGCGCAGCCACCGGCGCGCGCCCCTGGATAAAAATTTATTATGGGACGTAAACGGAAATCCAAAAATTATACCTCCTCTCCAACAACACCAGCTCCAAGAAGAAAAGGACTAATGGACTCCCACATAGTGTATGTTGGTGAGTCCTATGTGAGGGACGTTTTAGAAGGTAATTCCCAGTTAGGAGTTACCTTGAGTCCCAGATCCACACAACCCCCCTTACAACCTGTAAGAGAGAATACACAGATGGATAATGAAGATATAGCTCCTTCTGTAAATGGAACCCCAATCCTTAGTGAACAGGGGGACAAAGAGGAAGGAAGTATACATTCGAGTACCCATATGGTGGGCAGTGTTGCTATTGCTAGTAATACCAGAGTCCCATGCCCTGTACCTATCCCTGATGTGGGTAGTGAAGGGGAGGAAAATAGTGGGGAACCGGAAAATGTTACGTTATTAGATGTGTGGAGACTAATGGCAAAAATGGATAAGAAATTATCTAATTCCATATCTAAGGTACATACTTTTACGGTGGAAGCAATGGCGAAACTTGAGGAATTAGATTTAAGAACTAATAAGGTAGAACAGGCAGTGGCTAACTTGGAACCACTAGTAAATAATTTACATGCCACCAGTATATCTTCCATTAAGGATAACCTTTTACTGCATAATAGGATAGAATTGTTAGAAAATGAAGCAAGATCAAATAATCTTAGATTATTAAATTTTCCTATTTCAAGATTAATGTCATCTATGGAATTGTTTAAAAAATATGCAGTAGAGATTTTATCTTTTGAAATGGAGAAAATCCCTACTATATCGAAAATGTATTATTTACTCCTAAAAGAACAACGTTGCAAGTACAAGAGGGTGGAATTGATATATTGGAAAGTGCAGGGGTCTCTACTTTTTTAGAAGACTCCATGGACAATATATCTTCCAGAGCAACATTATTAGTTTCTTTTTCATTAAAATTGGAAAAAGACTTGTTCTTTTCAAAATATTTTCAAAACAAAGATTTTAATTTCTGTGGGCAAAAGATACAAGTTTTTCCAGATGTGTCTCGGGTAACCCAGGCACGCAGGAAACATTTTTTGTCCTTTAAGCAAACTGCTCTAGATATTGGAGCGAGTTTTTTCCTGAAATTTCCCTGCAAGTGCCAGGTAATATATCAAAATAATAAATATATATTTCTTGACCCCTCACACTTGGAACTTTTTTTGAGGGATAAGTCTCAGAACAATTAATATAATGTTTAAGGAGTAAGGGTTGTATAAGAATTAAAAAGCACGCTTGATTTAGCCTCTCCCCTCCTCCTAGACGTGGGCTAGTAACCTATTGTTAATACATCGTGTAATGATTGTATGGTATACTTTTTTTCTGGATTGCCTTTTTATATCATTTATGCTGTAAATGTTATAATTAATAAATAATAAATTTAAAAAAAATAAATAAATAAGTGCTTCTTTTTACCAAAATCTAAGTCTGCAGCCAATAAAATAAATATCCAAGAAAATTTGACTGAATTTCTGGAAGATTCTACTGCAGAAGTGGTGGATAGGGCCACATTATTGGTGTCAGTAATATCAACGATAGATCTTCAACTTATCATGAAAAACTATTTCAACAAATTTCCTACTAATTTTTATGGTGAAAATGTAAAAGTTTTTCCGGATATCTCTCCCATTACTCAAGGCAGGCGAAGAGAGTTTTTAACTCTTCGTCAGCAAGTGATTACTTTGGGTTTTGGGTTCAAATTAAAATTTCCATGCAAATGTATAATAAAAAAGGGAGCCGAGATTAACATCTTTTTTACTCCTCAACAATTAAATGATTTCCTTAAATTGAAAATGCCCCTAACATCAACACCCAGTAATTAATGAAATATACTGTAGCATGCCGTGATGTTAATTATTCTTAATGATTTCCTATGTTCTCTCTGATATTTCGGATCACTGAATTCGGATGCATAAATTTATACTGATTTATAATAATTAGGATGGACAGAGAATGTGTAAAACTTAATTTACTTAATGCATTAGAAAATGACTTTTTCTTACTCCTGTTCATCTGATTTTTCTAATATGCAAAATTGTTTTGATTTTGTAATGTGAAATATATAAATAAAGAATTTAAAAAAAAAAAAAGAGAGGAGTGGCTTCTCAGAGGACTCGACATATGGGTCGGTCTCAGTCCTTCATCCCAGGCAGCCCAGATGGGGCCCGGGCTCAAGTAGTGGTGCCCCCCAACCCCCTCAATGAGAGTGTGCTGACACACTCCCAGGAACAGGAGATAGGGGATCGCCTGTCTCTCCTTTTTATCAGAGGTGGATCAAGATCACATCAGACCAGTGGATTCTGAAGGTGATAAGAGATGACTATGCTCTGGAGTTTCTCAGCATTCCTTGGGACATTTTTGTAGTGTCTCCCTGCAGCTCTCCACAGAAGAGACAAGACAGTGGAATATAGTTGTCAAGACTCCTCAGCCTGTGGGCTGTGATCCCAGTGCCCATGTCACAAGAAAATACAGGCAGATATTCCAATTATTTCATTGTACCTCAGAAGGAGGATTCCTTTCGCCTTATCCTGAATCTCAAGGGAATCACCCACTTTTGCAAGTGACTCGTTCCCACATGAAAACCTTATGCTTGCTGATAATGGCAAGACAGTCGTGAGTTCCTAAGTCTCTGGATTGTCAGAGGAGTATCTGCCTATTCCCAACCAGCTGGAGCATCAACGGTTTTCTGTATTTCGCTGTTTTGGGGTGACATTATCAGTTTTTGAGTGCTACCATTCAGTTTGGCCACTGCGCCCAGGACCTTCTCTAAGGTGATGGTGGTAATAGTGGCAGTGTTGAGAAAGGATGGTATTCTGATCCACCCGTACTTAAATGATTGGCTAATTCAGGCCAAGAGCCTTGAAAGAGAGTTTTCAGGCCTCACGTAAGGTGATGCCCTTACTACAGGAACTAGGTTGGGTGGTAAACTTGGCCAAGAGCAATCTGCAGCCATCTCAGACACTGGAGTAACTTGGTGTTCATTTTCTACACGAAGCAAGACAGGGTGTTCCTGCCGGAGGTCCGCATTCAGAAACTGATGGCACAGGTGCGACTACTGACAGAAACAATACACTCAGCGGTGTGATCTTATCTACAGGTGCGTAGTTCAATGGCAGCCACCCTAAAGGTGGTTCCGTGGGCAAGAGGGTATATGCTTCTTCTTCAGTGCACACTGCTTGCACGTTGGAGTCCACAGTCTCAGAACTAATTGATATGACTTCAGTTACTGATAGAGATCAGCATCCATCTGCAATAGTGGTTGCAAGAGGATCATCTAAGGAAGGACATTCCCCTACGAACACTGGACTGGCTACTATGCTTGACAGATGCAATCCTCTAGGGTTGGAGGGCTCAGCGTCAGGAGTTGATAGTCAGGGGCACTGGAGTACAGAGCAGTACAGTCCGACGGAGCGCACTGTTAACCCTTGATTGGACACGCGTTTTCCCTTACCCCTTATTCAGTAAGGGGCGGAAAATGCGCGTCCAACCCGCCGAACCTAATAGGGCCCTCAACATGCAAATGCATGTTGAGGGCCCTATTAGGTATTCACACGCGATTCAGTAAGTAAAATGTACAGCCAAGCCGCACATTTTACTTTCAGAAATTAGCGCCTTCCCAAAGGTAGGCGCTAATTTCTTCAGGCACCGGGAAAGTGCACAGAAAAGCAGTAAAAACTGCTTTTCTGTGCACCCTCCGACCTAATATCATGGCGATATTAAGTCGGAGGTCCCGAAGGCTAAAAAAAGTAAAAAAATAAAAATAAACAAAAAAATTTTGAAGTTGGCCGGCGGCTATCGGTTCGAAAACCGGACGCTCAATTTTGCCGGCGTCCGGTTTCCGAGCCCGTGGCTGTCAGCTGGCTCGAGAACCAACGCCGACAAAATTGAGCATCGGCTGTCAGACCCGCTGACAGCTGCCGCTCCTTTTGCCCGTTTCTACCGGCGGGCCTAATTTAAATACTGCATCGCGCGCACAGGTGAGTGGCCTGTGCGAGCGCCGGGAGAGCAGGCGTTCGCCCGCTCTCCCGCGGACTTTACTGAATCAGCCTGTATGTTAGACAATGCGATGACGGAGGCTTATATCAATCATTAGGGAGGAGCCAAGAGCCAGCATGTTTTGCGGGAAATAGCCCAACTCATGGAATGGGCGGAAGTACATTTTCAGGAGACCTCAGCCTAACTCATTGCAGGAAAAAACAATGTAAAACCCGACTTTCTCAGCAGACGGAGTCTGGATCCCAGAGAATGGAAATTGTACAATGAAGCTTTTCAGTTCAGAGTGGGCTGCTGGAACCTCCCTTTTCTTGTCTGGCTGGCGACATCACACAATGCAAAGGTTCCTCGCTTCTTTAGTAGCAGAAGAAATCTGAAGTTTATATAATTAATGTATTTATTGCTTTTATATACCATCTGTTACACTCCTGCCCACAAGAGCGTGGGCAGGCTCTTACCTTGTTACAGCCACAGCCAGTCGGGCTGCTTCTTTCTCCCTGAATCAGCTGGGGCCGTTCCCACAGCTGTTGCCATGCGGTCTGCTCCTCGGCTGCTGTCTCTGCCTTTCCCCGACGTGCTGCTGCGATCCCGGGAACTTCAGCGAGCAGGCCGTCTCTCCCAGTGCCTGTTTCAGTCCAGGTCCTTGCCTGGCTGGGAAGCCGTCCCTGCCAGTGCCTGCAGCCTGCTTCAGCTCTCTGCTCTGCCTGCTGTCTTCACGGCATGGAGCCGTTCCTGCAGTCAGCCCTTCCCCCGCTTCCTCTGCAGCCAGCCTTACCTCTCTCTGCTTCCTCCTGCTTCTGTCCTTGCAGCTGGGAGCTGCTCCAGTGACCTGCCTTCACCCAGCTCCAGTCCAGGGCTGATCTGCGGCTTCCTTGGGCCCTCCACGTGGCTGAGGACGCCACCAGCTTCCAGCTCTTCTCTCCAGCTTCCTAGGGCGCGGGCGCGCGCCTCTCTGCTCCTTTTAAAGGGCCAGCCAGGTGTGGCCCCCTGCTGACCCCTCCCTGGGCGTTGTCCACCTCAGCCCTACTAAAGGGCTCAGCTTTCAGTGTGTCTTTGCCTTCGCAAGGAGTTGGTCACTCCTGAGATCCTTCGCTCCAGGAAGTCGTCCGTGTTCCAGCACTTCTGCAAGGTCCTGTGTTTCGTGTTACCTGTCGGAGCTCCTCGTCCAGTCCTGATGTCTGCCTGCCGTTCCAGTCCCAAGGTCTGTCTCTTGATCCAGTCCTGATGTTCCTGATGTCTATGTTCCAGCCCTGAGGTGTGTCTCCTGTTCCAGTATCTGTGTTCCAGTCCTGCTGTTCCTGCTGTTCCTGATGTCCATGTTCCAGCCCTGAGGTGTGTCTCCTGTTCCAGTATCTGTGTTCCAGTCCTGATGTTCCTGCTGTTCCAGATATCCTTGTTCCTGATCCTGATGCTTTAACCTGCCTTGTGCTGCCAGGAGAGCAGCGTATCCTTGCCTTGTGCTGCCAGGAGAGCAGCGTATCCTTGCCTAGTGCTGCCAGGAGTGCAGCGAACCTGCTTCCTCTTTCCTGTGCTCTCCCGCTCTCTGCGTGGTCCGCGACCAGCCTTCCAGGGCTGAGTAGGGCGCGCATGAGGCAGGGTGGTCCACGACTCAGTCCCGCGGGTGGTCTGAGTAGGGCGCCCTGAGGGACGGTGCCCATGTCTTCCTTCAGCCCTCGTTCCTGACTCCACCTCTGTGCATCCAGTACCTCGACCTGAGTCCACGTCTGTGCCTGTCCACGTCTATGCATCCTGCACCTCGTTCCTGAGTCCACGTCTTGCCTGAGTCCATGTCTATGCATCCTGCACCTCGTTTCTGAGTCCACGTCTTGCCTGAGTCCATGTCTATGCATCCTGCACCTCGTTCCTGAAGTCCACGTCTATGCCTGAGTCCACGTCTAAGGATCCTGCATCTATGCCTGAGTCCACGTCTATGGATCCTGCACCTCGTCCTGAGTCCACGTCTATGCCTGAGTCTACGTCGTTCCTGAGTCTCGTCTGAATCCATGTTCCAGTCTTCACTGACCTGGCCTCCATCTGGCCTGCCGCTTTGTGCCGTACCCTGCGGCAGGTCCGAAAGGGCTGGGAACGGTCGGAGGACTGTTCACAAGACCAACATTGCGTTGTTGGGTCTTCCGAAGCGTGCAGGTCCGGAGGAGGGCCTGTCTTCCATGTCACTCCAGCCCTGCTCCCGTCCAGCCCATGCTTGGGCATGCCACGCCTCCCGCGGCACCTCTTCAGAGCCTCTGGGGTCGAGCCGTGGCCCAAGGACACACATCATCCAGGAGTGGGATCGCTCTCCCAGCGCTCCACAACAGATTGCGAAGGCCATGTGTCCGGCGTTCATGTCCTTGTGATGGGCCTGTGCCAAGTTCCGGAGTTTCTTTGCCAAAGGAGGTTTTGTTTTGTTTTTTTTTTAAAAAGAAAAAAACTTCAGTCCCAGTTTTTTCCGCTGTGCTTTACCGACCTGCTGGAGGCGCCAGCTTATTTGAACTTTTGTTTTCCCACACCGCTAGAGGCCTAGCACCTGTTTTCACCAAGTGCCTTCTTGAGACTTTTGCTTAGCCTGGGTACACTTGCTGTACGACCTGCAGGAGGCGCCTGCACCCAGGTTCTCCACCATATTCCACGCTGCAGCACCTGGTTCCTGTGTTGCATGACCATCTTGTCCAGAATTTTTTATTTTTCCCTCCGAGAATGCTTGTTCACCAGCAAGAGGTACCTGCGCAGAAGAGCTTACTCTGCTGAAATTCCTAAGCATCTCGCTCACTGGGTTCACCATGCTTACAAGTGATGCCTACTCCATGCCAGCTTGTGGTACACCTCTCCAGACGACCTGCAGGAGGCGCCTGCACCCCATCTGTGGTCATCTGTCCAATGGGGCCTGGAGTGTCTGCCATCTCTTCCAGCTGAACCAGCGGATGTCTTCGTTCCTCCCGCTCAGCCTCTACAGTACTTCTGTTACCACATGCTTGTCGTGCTCACCACCCCGAGCACCAGTCCAGTTCCATGTTACAGCCTCTTCGGGGATCCGCTGCAAGCTTCACCATCCAAGCAAAGGTACTGGTCCAAGTGTGCCTTTCCAAGTAACCTACTGCCAGCTTGCTCTAAAGCCATCCTGAAGATGTCCATCTCTACCATCAGCCTAGGGCCACTCGAGTGTGATTTCACCAAGCCACATCAAGATTCTGCCCAGTCTTAGGGCTCACTCCTAGGTAGGAGTTACTGAACTTTTGTTTCTTTGATCCTCTGCACTGCTCTAACTCTGACTCTCACCACCAGTTACTTGAGCTGCCAGTTCTAACCACCTGAGCATCAGCGAGGTTTTCACTAAGGAATCTTATTACCAACTGAAGAACTCTAGCTTATGTGCTTGCCAAGCTTGAATCCAGCTGTGACCACCAGCATTGACTAGCAGTCCACCTGCCTTCTTGTACCAACACCTAGCAGGAGCTCACACTTGCACTTACTGCCCATCTTCCAGAGACTGCAACATTATTTGGTCACTAACCAAAGGACTTTATCCAAAGTTCTTTGTCTAGTACAATTCTGTCCGTGACCACCAGTAGTGCATGTCTTCAACCTGCCATCGTAAACTATTGGTTGGCATCCAACATCGAGTGCTCCACCATACGTCAAAGTCAACTTAAACCTACTGTGAGTCACCTTCCAGTCTCCAGTGCTACCAGAGTCTACTCCTCGATGCATTCAAGCGGCTAGCAGGTCTGCCAAGTCGTCCAGTCATCAAGTCCCTACGCATATATTCTTGACCAACTTGGGGACGTCTGCCTTCATGTTGAGACTTCTACACCTCTACTCGCCACAGCTCTAACAGCTACTTTGACTCCTTGCACCCATCGTGAGTCACTGAACTGCCAAGTTCTTGGAATCATCTACGCAACGACTAAATCTCCACCTAGTACTCCAGCCTGCACCACAGCTTCAGTCTTAAGTTCTATGGACCTCCATTTAAGCCAAGTCTTGGATGGAGCCTTGCCTCTGCCTTGATCCTAGAACCAAGATGCCATCTTGTGGTTCTGTACCCTTCATCCTGCCTGATCTACGCCTTCAACATTCCATGTGCTGTGTTTGTCTTGCCTGGACCTTGACCACTTCTGCCTTGTCTTCTGCTTCTGTATCCTTCTCGCTACAGTTACTCGCCAAGAAGTACCAGCTCATCCTTGGATCCTCGCTTGCCCTCGACGGTACGGACTACCGCCTTCTTCTCAAGCTGTTGACAAGAGGCTTGAGGGGGGGCTTTGAGGAGGGGGTACTTACGCTCCTGCCCGCAAGAGCGTGGGCAGGCTCTTACCTTGTTACAGCCACAGCCAGTCGGGCTGCTTCTTTCTCCCTGAATCAACTGGGGCCGTTCCCACAGCTGTTGCCATGCGGTCTGCTCCTCGGCTGCTGTCTCTGCCTTTCCCCGACGTGCTGCTGCGATCCCAGGACCTTCAGCGAGCAGGCCGTCTCTCCCAGTGCCTGTTTCAGTCCGGGTCCTTGCCTGGCTGGGAAGCCGTCCCTGCCAGTGCCTGCGGCCTGCTTCAGCTCTCTGCTCTGCCTGCTGTCTTCACGGCATGGAGCCGTTCCTGCAGTCAGCCCTTCCCCCGCTTCCTCTGCAGCCAGCCTTACCTCTCTCTGCTTCCTCCTGCTTCTGTCCTTGCAGCTGGGAGCTGCTCCAGTGACCTGCCTTCACCCAGCTCCAGTCCAGGGCTGCTCCGCGGCTTCCTTGGGCCCTCCACGTGGCTGAGGATGCCAACAGCTTCCAGCTCTTCTCTCCAGCTTCCTAGGGCGCGGGCGCGCGCCTCTCTGCTCCTCTTAAAGGGCCAGTCAGGTATGGCCCCCTGCTGACCCCTCCCTGGGCGTTGTCCACCTCAGCCCTACTAAAGGGCTCAGCTTTCAGTGTGTCTTTGCCTTCGCAAGGAGTTGGTCACTCCTGAGATCCTTCGCTCCAGGAAGTCGTCCGTGTTCCAGCACTTCTGAAAGGTCCTGTGTTTCGTGTTACCTGTCGGAGCTCCTCGTCCAGTCCTGATGTCTGCCTGCCGTTCCAGTCCCAAGGTCTGTCTCTTGATCCAGTCCTGATGTTCCTGCTGTTCCTGATGTCTATGTTCCAGCCCTGAGGTGTGTCTCCTGTTCCAGTATCTGTGTTCCAGTCCTGATGTTCCTGCTGTTCCTGATGTCCATGTTCCAGCCCTGAGGTGTGTCTCCTGTTCCAGTATCTGTGTTCCAGTCCTGATGTTCCTGCTGTTCCAGATATCCTTGTTCCTGATCCTGATGCTTTAACCTGCCTTGTGCTGCCAGGAGAGCAGCGTATCCTTGCCTTGTGCTGCCAGGAGAGCAGCGTATCCTTGCCTTGTGCTGCCAGGAGTGCAGCGAACCTGCTTCCTCTTTCCTGTGCTCTCCTGCTCTCTGCGTGGTCCACGACCAGCCTTGCAGGGCTGAGTAGGGCGCGCATGAGGCAGGGTGGTCCGCGACTCAGTCCCGCGGGTGGTCTGAGTAGGGCGCCCTGAGGGACGGTGCCCTTGTCTTCCTTCAGCCCTCGTTCCTGACTCCACCTCTGTGCATCCAGTACCTCAACCTGAGTCCACGTCTGTGCCTGTCCACGTCTATGCATCCTGCACCTCGTTCCTGAGTCCACGTCTTGCCTGAGTCCATGTCTATGCATCCTGCACCTCGTTCCTGAGTCCACGTCTTGCCTGAGTCCATGTCTATGCATCCTGCACCTCGTTCCTGAAGTCCACGTCCTATGCCTGAGTCCACGTCTAAGGATCCTGCATCTATGCCTGAGTCCACGTCTATGGATCCTGCACCTCGTCCTGAGTCTCGTCTGAATCCATGTTCCAGTCTTCACTGACCTGGCCTCCATCTGGCCTGCCGCTTCGTGCCGTACCCTGCGGCAGGTCCGAAAGGGCTGGGAACGGTCGGAGGACTGTTCACAAGACCAACATTGCGTTGTTGGGTCTTCCGAAGCGTGCAGGTCCGGAGGAGGGCCTGTCTTCCATGTCACTCCAGCCCTGCTCCCGTCCAGCCCATGCTTGGGCATGCCACGCCTCCCGCGGCACCTCTTCAGAGCCTCTGGGGTCGAGCCGTGGCCCAAGGACACACATCACCCAGGAGTGGGATCGCTCTCCCAGCGCTCCACAACACCATCAATCTGTAAACAATCTTAACAGTGTACAATAAAAGTTTTCTGGCATTTATACACTTGTGCAGGAGTGCCTGGAAGGCAAACTTCTATATACTTTTTCCCTGTGGTCCATGTTGGGCAGAATGAATCAGAGGTTCGAGAGACACATGGGATTGGTACTTCTGCTGGCACCAGATTGGCCCAGGAGCCTCTGATATGCAGATCTGTGGAGGCTTCTGGTGGAATATCCTCTCCGATTACTAGTCCACAGGGATCTGCTATGGCAGGGGCCTATTCTTCTCAAAGATCCAACTTGATTTTTTTCTTACAGTGTGGCTCTTGAGAGGGCTCAGTTCCCGAAGCATGGGTAGTCCACAGCTATGATTTCCACCTTGCTTTGAACATGAAACGTATTCACTTCCTTAGCCTATGTTTGTGTTTGGCAAGTGTTTGAATCTTGCTGTGAGGAACAAGGGGTTCATCCTTATTCGGTTAAAATCCTGCTCAGTTTGGATTTTTACAGGATGAGTTGTTTAAGGACTTGGCCCTTAGTTCTTTGAAGGTACAGGTGGTGGCTCTTGCCTATTTCCGAAGTCACGTGAATAGTGAACCCTTGTCGGCCCATATGGTTGTGGCCTGGTTCTTGAAAGAGATGAAGCAGGTGCCGGTGCCCTTGTAAAGTCTTTTTTTTTTTTTTTTAATTTATACTTTATTAAATTTTTCTCATTAATACAATCATGAAGTCTTAATCTGGTTCTGGATTTCTGGCGGGTCCCATCTTTTGAACGCTGCGTAGCCTCTCCTTGAGGTTCCTTACTAGAGGATGGTGTTCTGCGCGTAGAGTTTCTGAACTGCAGGCTCTGTCTTGCCGGGAACTATTTCTGCAAGTGATTCTGGGGGTGGCCCAGCTTCGGTTCCGTCTTTTTTGCCGAGGGTGGTCTCAGATTTTCACTTGAATCAATCAATTCCCTGCTGACTCTGGACAGGGAGAGAAATGTGGATGAATTCTACCTGTTATGGACCTTGGGTATCAAGCGGCAATTCATCAGGTATTGGAGGTTTCTAAACCTCTCAGGAAGATGGACTGGCTGTTTATACTCCACAGTGGGAGTAAACAGAGTGCTGGCATCATGGGCTATGTTAGCCCGCTGGATTAAAAAGGCTTTCACGGCCTGTATGTGGATGCTGAGCAGCCATTGCCTTCTCGGGATAGGGCTCATTCCACTAGGGCTCAGGCAGTGTCATGGGCGGAGATTAGATGTTTGTCTCCCATTGAGATTTGCCAAGCTCTGACGTGGTTTTTCTTATGTAATTTCCAGGCATATTTGCTTGGATGTGCAAGCCCGAGAGAACGCAGTTTTCGCACTTATGGTGTTGATTGGACCGTGGGCAGCCTCCCACCCTATTCAGGAGTAGTTTTGGTACATCCCACTGGTATGGATTAGCCTGAATGCTAAGAAAGGAGAAATTACTACTTACCTGATAATTTCCTTTTCTTTAATGAAGACAGGTTAATCCTCCTTCCTGCCCTTGGCTGCTAGATGGTGGTGTTATTGTCGTCCTGAATGGCTGTGCTTCCGGGGATTACTGGTAAGTGTCAGATCCAGTCCTTAGATTAGTAATATTACACTCCTTGTCTGACCTCAATGTTTTTTTTTCTGTTAACTGTTTGAATGGTTGTCTTTAATAGTTATGATCATGTATTGTTTAATTGTCCTCAGTTGGCGTTTGCAGAGAATATTGGTGGGTTGATGTCAATGCAGGTGTATATATATACTGTGACCTCAGCTTTGCTCCATTTCCATCTGCTGTAGAGGTGCATAACCCCAATGGTGTGGATTAACCTGCCTTCATTAAAGAAAAGGAAATTATCTGGTAAGAAGTAATTTCTCCTTATTGCCAGTATGAACTGATGTAAAATTAGACTTGTTTCAGAAAGTCAAGAGCTGTTATTCTCTGATATTTCCACTAAAATCATGGAATGCCACTTACTGGAGGTAATTTTCAAAGCTACTTAAGTGCATTAAACCTATTTTTTTCCACATAACTGGCTCTTTGAAAATAGCCCCCATTGGAATGCATGCAAAAGTATATGCATAACCCCATTGCATGTGTACTTTTACATGTATTCGCAGTAAGCATTCCAGGAGGGCACAGTGTTGAGACAAGGATGAGATTTTCAAAATTCTTCATGTAGGTTTCTTCATTAACAAGCAGGGTGGAATTAGTCATGAGACAAGAGGTGACATCATCCAATGGCGCCAAACGACCCCATCTCTCTAGCTCAGTAAAGTTTAATTACTGAGCCTGCATGGGAGTTCTTGCACACACACATTGCCTCATAAGCCCCTCTGTCTTTTATTGTCTGAGCTTCGGCATGCATGTGTACCCTTTCTCTCTCTACTTTGTTCTTCTTATCATCTGCTATCTGCAGTTTTTTTTAAAACACTGACTCATTTTTTGTTATTTCATTGACTTGACAGGCTCCTCAACAGTACTTTTTAATGCTACCGAAAAAAAAGAAAAAGAAAAGAAAAAATGTGACTAATTTGAAATATCTAGCTCCAAAAAAGCACTTCAAGGAATTTGTTTGTGACCACAAGGTGTCCATGGTTAATGGCCACAATATTTGTTACATGTGCCTGGACCCAATCACGACTTAACTAATTGCTGTGATTATTGTCGCTGAAATCCCAGAGGAGCAGGGCTTGGAAGACAGAGAAACTTTTCAGGTTGTTAAAAAGTCCAAGCCATTCCTCCACTCGGAGCGGGATCCTCCTTGGACCCCTCTATACTGAGTCAAGCAAGAGCTATTCAGGCAAATCTCTCTCAACTATGGTGCCAAACTCAGGATCCACCGCAGTTCAGTGGTCAAGAAAGATATGAAAGTATTGAGCGCTGGAGCCTGTGAGCTCCTTGGCACATTCACAAACCACTTCCCTCTTTACGCTGGACTCGTTGGCACAGAAGCAGCGCCATTCATTGGAGCTGGTGGTGTGGTCAGCTGTTGTGTCCGTCGGTCGCAGATGGCTGCGACCGCTCTGCCTTACCTCTTTTTCTCCCCTTTCTCTCTCTTTGGGCAAAATGGCTGTCTCCGGTGCCAAGTGCCGAGAGCCTCTGCGTTTCCAAACCAGCATGGGCGTCCCCATCTGCCATGCTCACTCCCGTGGCCTCCTAGGGCTCGAGCACGCACATCTCCGATGCTCAAATACACGTCATGGCGGGAACCTCGGGGGCGGCCCCACCGCATGATGTCAGTACCTCCGGGTATATCTAGCCTCCGCTTCCGCTACCAATTTGAGTTAGCAAAGACTTTGCTTCGCTACTGTGCCTGCTCTAAGTTGTATGCTTAGACCCACTTTCACGCTAAGGGCCTCGCTCCAGCAGAAGCTCTAGACACCCGCTCCTCGGGGGTCTCTTGCTTCCAACTTCCTTTCAGGGTCCTCTCTAACCAAGACAACCACTCCTTGGGGGTCTTTTTTCTCTATTCATTTCCAGGATATTGGACCATTGTGTACTCGCTCCTCAAGGGCCTATTTACTTCATATCCTGCACCATGGACCTTCGGTCCCACCATTCTACCATCAGGAATACGCCTTCACTCTGTGAGTACCTCTACGATCTGGCGCTCTAACTCCACCCACCAGCCAAGGCGTTACCCGTACTGCAGGCTCCTGCCTATCGTGAACATCTGGGTGAGACAAAACTTCTGAGCCTGTTGAGTGTATTGGCACTTCGTGGATCAGTGCCTTACCTTCCTGCTTCACCATCTATTTACAGCAGTACAATAAAGACTCTATCCATTCTGTGTCTGCTATCTGTGTCAGCCTATCGCAGTGGTTCCCCTCGGGGCTCCTCCCCATGGGCGGAGTCATCTCCACTGCGACCAAGGGTCCACAATGCCTCAAACGCAACAGATTGCTAACTCCATGGACTTGGCTCAGCTCGCAGCCCTGCAGGCCATTCCTGGCCTAGTCCAGCGGATTACAGGACAACAAAAATCTTTGGAGAACCTAGCTACTGCCTTCAATCAGTTACTCGCTTAACTGAACTCTTCAGCTCCTCCTGTGAAGGATTTGCTGTCGCCGGTGTTGTAAATCTGTCATGATCTCCATGAGGAGTTAGCAATCTGATGTGAATCTGTTAACAAAGCTCTGTAGAGAAAACTGGGAGTTAGCAATCTGTCAGAAAGCTCTGTTGATAAAGCTGGTATTAACAATCTGTAGTTATTTAGAATAGTTGTGGGTAGATCCTTGGACCAGTGGCAGGTGACCACGCCCTCGGGGGAAATCCCAAGAGGGACCACTGGTCAGGCTCAGTGTAGAAGACAGACAAACACTAATTCTTTTATTAGACAATATAGTAAACCACCAGAGGTGGCAGTAGTGAGCTGAAAGCGCCCGGCTGGGCTGTAGTCCCTCAGGTATTGGAACAGCGATCCCAGGGTGGCTGAGCTGTAGAGAAACTAAGAAAGTGAGTAGATAGGATATGCAGAGTTCTGGAACAAGTCCTTGATGGTAACACTCACACAGTAGTCTCTTAAGGCAGCCCTGGAGATGGTATACATTAGGACCTAGAGGAGAGAATACCTGGACCCAGGGAAAGCTCCGAGAGATAGATGGAAACTCACAATGTTGTAAGCAGCGATGACTTCTTAGCAGAAGTGGTATTCAGGAGCAAGTCCAGGATGTGGGCCCTCGAGCGAGTACCAGTTCCGGACTGAGACCTGCAAAGAAAAAGAGAAAGCGAGGCCCCTGAGGAGCGGTTACCTCTAGTGAAGTCTGAGGAGGCAGAGTAGCTAGGGTTACGGAGAGCGAATCCCATCCGCAGCGACCAGGAGGAAGCTAGGTAACCAATCCCTTGCTAACTCATCTTGTTAGCGAAAACTGAGACCTTAAATATCTGGAACTGGTGATGTCATCTCAGGGGGACGCCCCTGAGGTTCGCGCCAACGCTGGTACATCAGTTGGGCTGCTCGCGCGCGCGCCCTTAGGCATCTGGTCAACATGGAGGCTTGCAGCATCGAGCCAGTCCAGGAACGCCGGAGGAGGACAGCCTGGAGATGCCGCAGCAGCTAGCCTTCCATCAACCCCGAAGGTAGTCGCCAACGAGGTAAGGTGTGCGGAGCAGTGACGTCTGACAGTGACGGACACAACAGCCAGTGGTAACCCTTAAGATCATTATGCCTTTATCTACACCTACCTGCTTCATGGGTGAAGCCAAGATGTGCAGAGGGTTCATCAATCAATGCAGCATGCATTTTTCATTACAGTCTACCCTCTTTCCCACTGAGGCTTCAAAGACCACCTACATCCAAGGATGAAGCCCATGCCAAGGACAAGCCCTGGCATGGGCTTCACCGCTATGGGAATGTGAAGATCCTATCCTGAATGCTACCAGAATTTCTATAACTTTTTAAGTCTGTGTTTGATGACCTGGCTCATCAGACTATCGCTGGATCCACCTTGCTGAACCTTCAGCAAGCTAATAAGCCACTTACAGACTTTGCTATTGAATTTAGGACTCTAGCATCCGAACTGCATTGGGACACTGGATGCTTACGTGCCATATTCATGGAGGGTCTCAACTCTCACATAAAGGACGAATTAGTGGCTCGTGATTTACCTGATTCCCTTGAGTCCCTGATGGAACAAGCAGGGAGAATTGACCACCGTATCTGCGATCGTTCTCAAGAGGCTAAGAGTCCATGAAAGTCTATGGTGGGGGCTAACCATCCTAAACCTGTGCCTATTACTTCCAGCTTACCGTCTGCACCCCTAGAGGAGGAAGAGCCTATGCAACTAGGCCGAAGCCACTTGACCACTAAGGAGAGACGATATCACAATCGCATGGGGTTGTGCATGTACTGTGACCAATCGGGTCATGCAGTCCAAACCTGTCCCATTTGTCCGGGAAACTGATGGGCCTAGGATCTGAGGGAGGATTTCTCCTGGGCCTCACCTCTCCTACTCCTCCATTATCTTTACCTGTATCTCTGCTTTGTGGAGGTCTCGAATTTCAGACTCTCACTCTCATTGACTCCAGTGCCGAAGGTAATTTTATTCTGAAGCACTTGGTCGAACATCTGAGGATTCCTACCACACCAATAGCTAAGCCTCTGCTATTGTCATCCATCCATGGAGAACCACTTCCTGGAGAAGTTTCATTGACCACCCAGGCCATTGGCCTGCGCATTGGAACCCTACACTCAGAATCAATTTCCTTTCTAGTGTTGGAAAAAGCCATGCAACCGGTGGTGTTGGGCCTGCTGTGGCTTCAAGACCATATGCCACAATTTAATTGGGCTGCCTTAGAACTGTCCCGGTGGGGACCAGACTGTCATGGTCGGTGTCTTGCTAAGGTTTCACCGCTCAACTGCATGCCTACCACTCTATCATTACCTGGCTTACCTCCACAATACACTTCCTTTCAGGATGTTTTCTCTAAGCAAGCAACTGATGTGCTTCCGCCACATAGAGAGTTCGATTGTGCCATAAATCTGAAGCCAAATTCTGAACCTCCCAAAGGAAGAGTCTACCCTCTTTCTGTAGCTGAGACCAAATCTATGTCTACCTACATACAGGAAAATCTAAAAAAGGGATTTATCAGACCTTCCAAATCCCCTGCTGGTGCAGGCTTCTTTTTTGTAGGGGAAAAAAGATGGCACCTTAAGCCCCTGCATCGACTACAGGGGTCTGAATGAGATTACCATCAAGGACAGGTACCCCCTGCCCTTAATATCTGAACTGTTTGATAGAGATGTGAATCGTGTGATCGATCGTCTTAACGATCGATTTCGGCTGGGAGGGGGAGGGAATCGGATCGTCGCAGTTTGGGTTTTTTAAATATCGTGTAAATCGTGTAAATCGAAAACCGGCACACTAAAACATCCCTAAAACCCACCCCGACCCTTTAAAATAAATCCCCCACCCTCCCGAACCCCCCCAAAATGCCTTAAATTACCTGGGGTCCAGTGGGGGGGGAGGGGAAGGGGGAGGGCGGGAAAAGCGGCACACTAAAACAACCCTAAAACCCACCCCGACCCTTTAAAATAAATCCCCCACCCTCCCGAACCCCCCCAAAATGCCTTAAATTACCTGGGGTCCAGAGGAAGGGTCCCGGTGTGATCTTTTACTCTCGGACCTCCGTGCGTTGTAGAAATGGCGCCGGCGCTACCTTTGACCTGTCATATGACAGGTCAAAGGTAGCGCCTGCGCCATTTTGTTTTTTTGTCCCCCGACGTCAGGAGCGTACGAGATCGCTCCCGGACTCCCGCTGGACCCCCAGGGACTTTTGGCCAGCTTGGGGGGGCCTCCTGACCCCCACAAGACTTGCCAAAAGTCCAGCGGGGGTCCGGAACGACCTCCTGCAGTCGAATCGTGTTGCCGTACGGCCGGCGCCATTTTGCGCAAAATGGCGCCAGCCGTACGGCAACACGATTCGACTGCAGGAGGTCGTTCCGGACCCACGCTGGACGCCATTTTGCGCAAAATGGCGCCAGCCGTACGGCAACACGATTCGACTGCAGGAGGTCGTTCCGGACCCCCGCTGGACTTTTGGCAAGTCTTGTGGGGGTCAGGAGGCCCCCCCAAGCTGGCCAAAAGTCCCTGGGGGTCCAGCGGGGGTCCGGGAGCGATCTCCTACGCTCCTGACGTCGGGGGACAAAAAAACAAAATGGCGCCGGCGCTACCTTTGACCTGTCATATGACAGGTCAAAGGTAGTGCCGGCGCCATTTCTACAACGCACGGAGGTCCAAGAGTAAAAGATCACACCGGGACCCTTCCTCTGGACCCCAGGTAATTTAAGGCATTTTGGGGGGGTTCGGGAGGGTGGGGGATTTATTTTAAAGGGTCGGGGTGGGTTTTAGTGTTGTTTTAATGTGCCGGTTTTCCCGCCCTCCCCCTTCCCCTCCCCCTTCCCCCGATTTACGATTTTTTGACGATAAATCGGGGGAATTGTTATTGTATCGCGGCTCTAACGATTTTTGACGATTTAAAATATATCAGACGATATTTTAAATCGTCAAAAAACGATTCACATCCCTACTGTTTGATAGACTCCAAGGGGCCAAAATATTCTCCAAATTGGACCTAAAAGGAGCTTACAACTTGGTGTGTATTCGAGAAGGAGACGAATGGAAGACTGCTTTTAACACCCGTGATGGCCACTTTGAATACCTCGTCATGCTCTTCGGTTTAAATAACGCACAGCAGTCTTTCAAAATATGATGAACGACATCTTACAGGACTTACTGTATCAATGCATAGTAGTATATCTTGATGATATACTGATCTTTTCTCAGGATCTGCAAAGTCATCAGGAGGATGTTAAGAAAATCCTAAGCGCCTGCGTGAGTACCACCTTTACGCAAAGCTTGAGAAGTGTGAATTTCACAAAGAATCTGTACCCTTCCCGAGATATATCGTTTCTAAGAACGGTTTTCAAATGGACCCCAAGAAACTTGAGAGTATCCGGGACTGGCCTCAACCCACAGGCCTGAAGGCATTGCGTCGCTTCTTGGGATTCACCAATTACTACCGATCCTTCATTAAAAACTACTCATCATAGACAGTCCCTCTATCTGCTATGACCAAGAAGGGAGCCAACCCTACCAATTGGTCTCCTGAAGCCATCTCAGCCTTCATGACGCTCAAGGAGGCTTTTCAAAAGAAGCCATGTCTCCACCACCCTGACTTACACCGTCCTTTCATCGTGGAGGATGATGCATCCGACGTTGGTGTGGGGGTGGTTCTAAGTCAGTACAGCGAATCCAATGTGCTCCATCCTTGCTCCTTCTTTTCTAGGTGATTCTCGCCTGCCGAGAGAAACTATGGGATAGGAGACAAGGAGCTTCTCGTGATCAAACTGGCTTTTGAAGAGTGGCGTCCCTGGCTAGAAGGCACACAACATCAAATAGTAGTATACACCGATCACAAGAATCTAGAGTACCTTCGACATGCTCAACGACTCAACCACCATCAAGCAAGATGGTCTCTGTTTTTCAACAGGTTCGATTTCCTTCTGAAATACCATCCAGGAGAGAAGAACACTCGGGCTGATGCCCTATCGCGCTCCTTCTCATCACAGGATATGCCAGATGAACCCCGTCATATCATCGATCCCGCAAGAGTGGTCCTCGCAGCCACCCACACGGTACCTGATGGAAAGACGGTGGTGGCCAGAGGTTTAAGAAAAAGAATGTTGAAATGGGCATACGATTCCCGTCTGGCAGGCCATCCTGGACAGAGTCGTACCTTAGCAATGTTGCAAAGATACTATTGGTGGCCAACCATGAAGAAGGACATGCAAGCATACGTGGGTTCCTGCGCTATCTGTGCCAAGCAAAAGCCACCACCCAGGCGACCTTGGGGTTTACTACAACCTCTACCATCACCGGATGAACCATGGACCCATATCACTACCGATTTCATAGTGGACCTGCCATCATCCAGCAGCAATAACACCATATGGTTTACGGTTGACCGTTTCTCTAAAATGGCACACTTTGTAGCATTACCAGGATTACCCTCTGCTACTGAGTTAGCAAAACTCTTCATTAAACACATCTTCCGTCTTCATGGGATGCCCAAACATATCCTATCCGACAGAGGAGTGCAATTTTTGATTCTGACATATGGCACATATGTCAGAGGAGTGCAATTTTTTATTCCCCTTAAAGAATCACTAGGCAAAACACTTGAATACTGGGAATCTTGCCAATCAAAAATCAATGACCTCCTCACCAGCTTAAATCTCATCCTAAACTCAGCCAAAACCGAGCTAATTCTCATTACTCCTGAAAACAATAATCATCACTCTCACACTTCAAACATCCCCCTATCTTCTCAAGTCAGAGATCTAGGAGCCATTATTGACAACAATTTGAACCTGAAAGCTTTTATAAACCGCACCACCAAGGAGTGCTTTTATAAACTACAGTATTAAAAAGAATTAAGCCTCTATTCCACTTTCAAGATTTCAGAACCATACTTCAAGCAATAATCTTCGCAAAATTAGATTATTGCAATGCCATACTCCTGGGACTTCCATCCTCATACACCAAACCGCTGCAGATGGTACAAAACACAGCGGCCAGAATCCTTACAAATTCCAAAAGAAGAGACCACATCTCACCCATCTTAAAAAATCTTCACTGGCTCCCCATCCAAGCCAGAATCCTCTACAAAACTATCACCATCATCTACAAGTCAATCCATCACTACACCTCCCTGGACCTTCAATATCCACTCAGCCTTCATATCTCTCAAAGACCAATCAGAGAAGTACTCCGAGGATCCCTTCAGATACCGAACACAAAATCCACACGACACACAACAGCAAGAGACCGGGCTTTCTCAACAGCCAGACCCTCACTTTGGAACTCCATCCCCACTGATCTGCGACTAGAACCCTGTCTACCAACTTTCCGCAAAAGATTGAAGTCCTGGCTTTTTAAACAAGCCTTCCCAGACAACTCATAACCATCACCTGCTACTGTAACAATGTTACTGTAAATATTCATTAAGTTATTATTATTAAGTTATTAAGTAATTATCCCTTTACAAATCTCTACGCCCCACCGTTCCTCTTTTTTCTCTCTCCCAGTTATTTTACCCCTGTTTTTTGTAACTGCTTCCCCTTGCACAAGTTTAGTTCTACTGTTTCTATGTAAACCAGCATGATGTGACTTGTTCATGAATGCCGGTATATAAAAAACCTAAATAAATACATAAAAAATAAATAAATTTACTGCAAAGCTTAGGAGAACATTATGTAAAAAAATTGACATCGCCTTGGATTTAACCTCTGCCTACCATCCTCAGTCTAACGGTCAGACTGAGAGGATGACTAGGATGCTGAAACAATTTCTGCGATCCTATGTCAACTCTAGAAAGAACGACTGGGCTGAATTACTGTCTTGGGCAGAATTTCCCATCAATTCACATCCTGCTTCTTCAACGGGGTCGTCCCCTTTCCAACTTGTCTACGGGAGACAACCTTTACCTCCGCTGCCTATTCCATTGACAGTAGCCTCTCCTGCTGCCCAGGCTACCGCAGCAGAATTATCCCAGCTTTGGAGACAGACGAAGGAGCTCCTTCTTAAAGCAGGACAAAAGGCAAAGAGGACCTATGATGCTCATCATCAAAAGGCACCCCAATTCCAGCCTGGTGACAAGGTTTGGTTAAGCACAAAATACCTCCAACTCAAGCTCCCTTCTGCAAGATTTGCTCCTCGCTTTGTGGGACCTTTCGCCATCCTTCGGCGATTAGGAAATTTAACATACAGTCTCAAACTACCTCCATCAATGAAGATACACAATGCATTTCATGTATCTCTACTAAAGCCAGTGATACTCTCTGAGTTCTCCAGAAAAGAACCAGAGCCTACCAGCCTGGACACAGAAGATGCCATTGAATATGCCGTAGACAACATCCTTGATGTACGTAAAAGAAGCAAGACATGGGAGTACCTCATCTCTTGGGAGAACTATGGCCCAGAGGAAAACTCCTGGGAACCACTGGCCAATATTACAGACAAGGAGATGCTACTCCAATTCCATCTGGCACACCCTGCAAGCCCAGCCCACCTGGAAGAGGTCTTGGAGGGGGCCCTTTGAAGGGGGTACTGTTGCGTCTGTCAGTCTTAGACGGCTGCGACTGTTCTGCCTTACCTCTTTTTCTCCCCTTTCTCTCTCTTTGGGCAAGATGACTGTCTCCAGTGCCGAGGTCCTCGGCATTTCCAGATCAGCATGGGCATCCCCATCTGCCATGCTCACTCCCATGGCCTCCTAGGGCATGAGCGCGCACATCTCCAATGCTCAAATACACGACATGGTGGGAACCTCGGGGGCGACACCACCACATGACGTCAGTAACTCTGGGTATATCTAGCCTCCGCTTCTGCTACCAATTTGAGTTAGCAAAGACTTCGCTTCGCTACTCTGCCTGCTCTAAGCTGTACGCTTAGATGCCACTTTCACGCTAAGGGCCTCGCTCTAGCAGAAGCTCTAGACACCCGCTCCTCGGGGGTCTCTCGCTTCCAACTTCCCTTCGGGGGTCCTCACTAACCAAGATAACCGCTCCTCGGGGGTCTTTTCTCTCTATTCATTTCCAGGATATTGGACCATTGGGTACTCGCTCCTCGAGGGCCTATTTACTTCATATCCTGCACCACAGACCATTGGTCCCACCATTCTACCATCAGGAAGATGCCTTCACTCTGTGAGTACCTCTACAATCCGGTGCTTCAACTTCACCTACCAGCTGAGGTGTTACCCGCACTGCGGGCTCCTGCCTATCGTGAACATCTGGGTGAGACAATCCTTCTGAGCCTGTTGAGCATATTGGCACTTCGTGGATCAGTACCTTACCTTCCTGCTTCACCATCTATTTACAGCAGTACAATAAAGACTTTATTCATTCTGTGTCTGCTATCTGTGTCAGCCTATCGCAGTGGTTCCCCTCAGGGCTCCTCCCCATGGGCGGAGTCATCTCTACTGCGACCAAGGTCCACAGTGCCTCAAACACAACATCAGCATAACCAAAGCAGAAGTTGATGCTGAAGCTTGCACTGTGGACACATTGGTTCTCAACGCCATTGACGCACTGGCCATTAATGCGCCGGCCCTCAGTGCTATCAGTGCATCAGCCCTCGGCATGATTGACACACCAGCCCTCAGTACCATCTACACTTCAGGCCTCAAAACATTCAATGTATCAGGCCTTGACACAAGTTAGAGTACCAGACCTTGGTGCCATCAATGCACCAGTCTCTGGCACAATCAGTGCACTCATCACATTCAAAGCAGGAACAAGCATCAGGGAACCCAGGGGAGACCCCTTGCAGTTACCTTCTTCCATGCTGTGCCCTTATCTTCTTTCCAGATTCCAGAACTTTCAGGGTCCCTTCTCTGTCATCTATATATGGACTTCATTTAGAAACAGAGGGTCTCATAGGCTCCATTGTGCCTCTGGTTTCTATACAACCATCAGCACAGCTAGCTCAGGAAGGAGCCTCTTTATGGAGTTCAGTATGTGCTTCTCAAAAAGATGATTATTCTGGTTTCAGAGGAAGATGTCTCTTTTCCTTCTCCGGGTCAAAGGACACATCAGTCTATAGACAAGATGACTGAACTGGTGAAGACATTCTTCAGACATCATTGGTGGCCAGTGACCAGGAGGGCACCCTTTAGCCTCTCCTGTTCAGGATGTCAGATTTGCTCCCTCAAGGGTGAGTCCCTCTTGCATCCACATCTCAGGAAACTAGCCTGCATTAGTTGGGTGAACCATTTTTCTCTGCGGAGGAATCTAGCCAGCAGTTTGAGAATGGAGTGTAGGACACCACCATCTGGAGTATGCCCCGGGAGTATTCCCCTCCAAGGCAACCAAGGAATAAGATCGCCATTATCTTCATCTGGGTCATGGGTTAGTGTCCCTCCACCTCTCAGGTGAGGAATGGTTGATATGGATCCCCTCAGACCCGTTATTTGACCTACCAGAGCTTTTCTTCCCACCAGAAAAACTGTGATACTTTAAATTCCTGGACAGGATGGATAAGGTTACCGGGGTCAATGTTCATAGGGAAAAGGATTCCCATGCTGAAGTCCTCAGAAATGCCTTCCAAACTAGCAGTGATCTGGATCCATCAAATCCTATGGTATTTACAAATGAGAATGTGGGAGAATTAGGCCTCCTGCCCCTAGTAGCCAGGAACCTTAAATACAGAGTTCAACAATCTCCTGGGTTTGGGATAGTTCATCTACTGCAGAGTTAGTGGTAATGGAGTCAGTTTTAAAATGAGCTAAAATAACAGATTTTTTTCCAACAACTACCCCCTCCCCCCACTGGTAAGGACCCCAGGTTGCTGGACATTTTTGAGAAGAAAGACTTCCAGAGATTTCTGCTCATTGACCGTATTGTGACTCATGAAATCTATATGGTAAAATACTTACACGATTGCATCAACAAGCTGAAATCTTTCATAGAGCCTCTGGGCAAGAGCGCAAGATGGTTATCAGGATGTACTGGATGTGGAGGAGTGCATGCACTATTGTATCCAGTCAGTACATGAATGATTCAACACTGTGGCAAGGCTCTCTCCAGCTACTATTGGGACACGCCATCATGCAGCTTGCACAAGGATGTTCATGACAAGTTGGTAGATGTCCCTTGTCCCGAGGACGATCTCTTCAGGGACGAAGTCAGAGAAATCGTGATCCAGATTAAGGAGCAGCATGTGGCCATTCAGTCCTTGTCAGCAGGAGCCAAACAGTCTTCTTCCTCTAGACATCCTTGCTTTTAAGTACTGCTTTTTCCAGATGCTTCTTCTGCTAATTTCAGTGGTATGGCACTCCACCTGCGCTGCTGAAGCAGGAACTCCTAACCCATGGATGATCATATGAGAGACATCAGCCTAAGACACCACAACAGATTCAGTCCAAGCCTGGGCCTAGTTTTTTATGAGACCCAACCCTCAGACTTCAACCTCTCTGGAAGCAGGGAGGATTCACTGAAGAGTGTGGACTCTGGTTACCGTTTGCACATATCCCATCCCCCAGCATTGCATTGATATTTAGCCTTCAACCCAGCTCCATCTTGAGGTAGAGTCACTTCTCAGCCAGTAGGTGATAGAATCTGTCCCTCCCAAAGACCATGGCAAGGAGTTCTATTCCTACTATTTCATTATCCCTAAGACATCAGGGGGATAGAGCCAGTTCTGGATTTAAGATGACTGATCAAGAGTCTGCTGTTGCAGAAGTTCAAAATGAACACACTGTCCTACCCTTTAACCAAGTGGGTTACTGGATGTACATCCTGGATCTGAAAGATGCATATGCTCACAAGGACTAGTGTAAGGGGATTAGGCGTCCTAGGCACCGAGCGCACCCCCCCCCCCCCCCCCGGTCGCGCCGACAACTCCCCCGCTCCCAGTTGCGCCCCTCCCCAAGGTCACACTGACCCTCCGGTCACGCTGACACACACCCCCCCCCCGCCCACCGGTTGTGGCCCTCACTCCTTCTTCTCGGTTTTTTGGGCTGTGAGTGACGGCGGCAAAGAGGAGTGGAGAGAATCTTTGCCCCTCTTTGCCGCCGCTGCTCACAGCCCCACATGGCTTGCATCCCCTAATGGTCGGCCCCCTAGGCCCAGGCCTAGTTCACCCAGTGCTTCTGTTGGCACTGATGCTCACATAGCCATCCATTTATCTCATTGGAAATACCTTAAATTCTCGGTGGATTCTTTTCATTACCAACACTAGACTCTCCTCTTTGGTCTCTCAGTGTTCTCAAGAGTTTTCATGAAATGCCTAGCATTAGTGGTGGCACACCTTTGTTCTTGGGAGATTTATGTTTTTCCTTAGCTGGACAACTGGCTGGGATCTTCTCAAGCAGGAGCGTTGGACTCCCTGCAGAAGAAATCCAGTTTCTTTAGTCACCAGCATTAATAATCAACTTTTCCAAATCTAACCTCATCTCTTCCCAGAGAATTAAGGTCACAGGGGCTTGGATAGGCGTCAAATTAAGCCTTTTGTCTTTGAGCTCTGGTCCAGAACTTGCTGAAGCAAGATCAAGTACTGGCCTGAGCAATCCTGGTTGTCCTCAGACACATGGCAGCAGCAGTGTATGTGGTCCTCATAACACACCTCAGCATGGGAGTTCTTTGGTGGGACCTCTACTCTCAGTGAGATCAGCTTCATCATTCTTTGTCCCAACCGTTGGGTAACCATGGTGGCTAGATCCAAACATCCTGGAGGTAGGTGTCCCTTTTCAACTTCTTTCTCATCAGGTAGTGTTGGCAACTGGGGCATGCACACAAGCTTCTTCCAAAATCAAGGGTTGAGGTTGGCAGCAGAATGCCTGTTCAGATAAATCTTTTGGAGCTGTGATCCATTCAACATGTGTTAAGATATTTCACATATCTCCTTCAGTAAAAGAGAATTCTGATCCAAACCAACAACCAAGTGGCAATGTTCTCCATCAAGAAACAAGGGGGCAGAGTCCTGGCCCCTCTGTCAGGAATCTATAAAACTTTGGCAGTGGGCGTTCAGTCACATAGCTTTTCTCCAAGCAACTTTCCTTCCCAGAATCTCCAACATGCTGGCAAATTGCCTAAGCAAGGTTTTTTTCCCCCACGAGTTGTCCCTGGCAAGGGTGTGACAGACAGGCTTTTTGACCTTTGTGGTTGCCATTTTCACATCAGAAAACAATAGAAAAGTTGACAAATTTTGCTCCAAAATATGATCAGAATCACTCTAGATGCTTTTCTGCTCAAATCGGATACAGATCTGCTGAATGCCTTTCCTCTGATTCCATTGGTGGTGAGAATGGTGCAGAAGGTACTCAAGGACTGGGCACATCTTATCCTCATTGTTCCAGCTTGGCCCAGGCATCTAAGGTTTTCTTACCTCATCAGGTTACCTTGCCAGGCTATCAGTTTATTCATCGATCTTCCAAGGTTCTGATCTGACTCTACTAACTCTGTTATATGAGCCTTCCTTCTTCATGGATGTTGAATGCTCAGTAGTTTTTTCATTGTCACTATCTATGGAGGTTGAGCACAGTGTGATTTCAGAGAGCGTACAGTTTAAATGGAAGCATTTTTTTATCCATGAATCTGTTTGCCTGTGCTCCAAAAGATTTGCTTCAGTATTTGTTCTTCCTTTCCTTTTCCTGCTAATCTGGCTATCTAGCGCTAAACACACTTTGAATATGCCAGCCAAGATGTATTCAAATCTAAATAGTTCACCTGTGCTGCACTGTATTACAGGCAATTCACTTTACAATATTTCTTCCTATGGCATTGAAAAGAATTCATCTTATTCTATCCCAAAACCTTAAAAATGCACATTTAAATAGAGGCCCATAAATAAAGTGCAACTGGTATATAAATGCTGCTTCATTCTTGAAAAGGTTATCACAGTATATATTCTTGTAAAGCAGGTAGCTGCATGTTTTCCCCATGTTGCGTGCAAGTGGAATTTTGTACTTTATGTCAAGGATTATTATAGATGAGTCGAACAAATATGAAATTCATGGTAATTTGTTTTCTTTTTATTAGTGGAACCCAGTGAGGTCTTTTATTTGTAGGGATGTGCAGTTATCCTTGAGATCTTTCTTTCTGCCTTCAGCATCAAGCTGAGCTATCTAATGAATCCATAACTGTGCTAGTAGTGACTCTTATTCCATGTAGGTTGGAGCATTTCAGCAGTACCAAACATGCTGTCAAGAAAAACAGCAATGGCAAGGGAGCAAGGCTTGTTTTCACAATAGCCTTTTTGTATTCAATTTTAATCTAAATTAACTGCTGTTTTGAAAGAGTATAAGTTCTGAGTTTTGCTTATCTTACTATTTACATGTAAGATCGTAAAAAACCTAATTTCCTAACACATTTGGTTTTAAGTGTTAAACATTTTTATAGTACTTCTAAATCTGATAAAATATAATTTATTAACTAGGATTAAAATTAAAGTATTTTTGCTAAATTTAAATGGCCAAGCCATTTAAAACTAGCTTACTATATTTTTCTAGTCAAAACATTTAAAATGAATGCTAATTGAAAAAACTCTGAAATGTTATTTTATGAAGTCAATAGACTGTTTAGTAGTGTAATGACATAAATATTGTTAATTAGAAACTAAGAAAGTCTCTGCTGTTTATGTGGCTGTGATGGGTTTTAATCAAGTGCTGGTTCCAAGCAGGAGCAGAATGATTATTTTTTTCTTGTTTGGCAGTGAACGGCAATTGTGAAGTTAATTAACTAGTGCATTATACTGGAAATCTTGTTCAAACTGATGAATCACTTTTTAAATAATTCAGTTGTTGTGGGAGCTTGGTTTATCACCAGGTTTGTTTGTTTTTTTCACCCTTGTTGTCTTTTTTGTTGCTCTTACTTATTGTTGGCTTTCCCTCAAGTGAATATTTATACATAGGGGTTTTTTGTTTTTTTTTTGTACCAGCTGTCATATTTTTAATTTCGCCTTTCCTGCAAGAAGCTCACATTTTGTCTATGTTGGCAAAAAACGGACTGACTGAAAGCATGAGCAACCTGTTGGAACTGAAGCAGTTTCCCCTTTGTCTCATTACTGTTGTATTTGAACTTCCCCAGCCCAGCTGGAGACAAGCCTAGGAACCTTTTATGTGCCAACAAGACATCTCTCTGACTCTACTGTGCTGGAATATAGAGACCCAATCAGCAGATATGCAAGACGGTTCTTCCACCACCTGCTCAGGTGAATGACACATTCAACTTCTATTAAGTTCACGGCACGCTTCAAGGACTGCTTGCCTTATTAAAAAAGTCCTTTCATGTGGTAAATGTTTTCAGAAAAGGGCCACCCCTAAACTGGAAAAAAAAACAGTGCTCATTGTTTGTTTAACTAGCAGTTCATTTCTTCTGCATGTGAGTCAATGCTCTTCCATCAGCACTGCTCTTCAATATATAGCTGCTTCTATGTTTTAAAATCATGGCATATTGTTATAGAGATGAGCAAGCCTTTCTTAAATCAACAATTTATACTGTTAAAAAAAAAAAAAAAAGGCTGTATTTGCTTTAACTGGACCAGTGCTCTTCCTGCTGTAATCTCTCTAAACTTTTTCCTTAGCTCTTTTGTTCAGAAAGATCTCTAGACATACAGCTTAGAGAACTTTACTGCTAATGCCATGCCATGCATGCTGATTATAAGTGCATGGCAAATTGTTAACATACAGACAGAATATTTCTCCGATCTGGAATGCAATGTAACATTTGGATTATTTACAAGAGCCTTATACAGTAAAATGTGTGCATTGCATTTAAACAAGCCATAATTAAGGATGGCAGTTGGTCAGTGAGCTGGTAATGAACTTTTCAAATAATTAAAGAATAAAAATATGGAATTCCTGTCTAGGACACAACTAAGCCCTTTTGGGAAAAATGATGATTATAGTTGGAGAAGACATTTATTTGGCTAGTTTTGGGGATTAAATGAAGATGTGAAACTTGGCAATTAGCATTACATTTCTTTTTCACTTCTTTCCCAGATACATTTTTTGATGATTAGTATATGAATTTTATATTTCCTAAATTTTCATATAATTTTCTAAAAGTCGTATATAACATAACGGTAATGACAGTTACTTTTTTTTACTCTAATCTATCACATTGTGTTGCGGAGGCGGACCCTTGGCCCCAGGTGCAGTTGACGCTACCGTAGGGAAACCCTCATGGGTTCCCACCGTTGGGAGGCGGACCAGATAGGGAAGCGAAGACCAACTGGAGCTTCGCCAATACCAGCCCTCGCTCCCCGCAGGCTGAGCTCTTGGGTACCAGGGCCAGCTGGTCTTAGGCGGGCCCCTGTGTGGTTGATCCCGATGTTGATGTTCAGGACAGGGAGCCAGAAGCAGCAGAGACACAGGGTCCAAAGGAGCTGAGTTCAAGACAGGGCCTGGATCCAGAAGCCCAGACAGGCTGAGGCAGGCTAGAGCAGTGGTTCTCAACCTTTTTTTGGCCGGGACACACCTGACAGATGGCTCTCACATGCGTGACACTGAACATGTGACCACCACGGGGCTAAATGTAAACATGCACTCTGCATCCACAGGAATCCCCTCAACCCCCAGCAATGAGTACAGAGCAGATCTAGGGCATTATCCGTACAACTCACCATACAAAAAAGATATTCTGGTTCTGATGACATCCCAGTAAAAGCAAAACAAACTCCCTTTACTTCAGGCACAATAGCCTTCCTTATGAAAAGACAGTAATTTACCACTAATGCATATCCTATTGAGAAAACACAACAAATAAGATTGATACAAATGCCTACATGCTAGTAAAATACCTCACCTCGGTCACACACACAGAACTGACCTTCACCAAGTACAGAAAACCCCCAAATTATAAATATGGAGACAGAAATGAATGGAAAACCAAAAAAGCCACTCTGCATGCAGTGCGAACCTGGAGAAATGAAAAGAGAAACATAGCACCTAACAGACTCTCAGGATTTGCAATATTGCACACAAACTAACCCGCACAAAGTTACACCTTTATTATGGAACACACTCAACAGTAACAACCCTATCTAAGAAATACAACTATTAAACCAGGCCCTAAACACTAATATATTTCCTATTGGGAAAACAGAATAAGCCAAGCTGCTATAGAGCCCCACACAGAAATAATTGTAACACTATACTAAAAATGTTACAAGACAGCTGCTGAACAGAATAATATCCAGCAATTAAAAACTCATAAAAATTATTAAACGTGTCCAAATATCAATAAAATATTTCAAAACAGCAGACATCGCATAATACCCAATAATTAAAATGGCAGTCAATCAAGAAAAATACATTTAAAAAGCCACCTTTACTTACCCTCTCCATCAACACTCCTACTCCTTTCCCTTCCAGGCCAATAGCACTTACCAGAAGCAGCAAGGGCTGCTGAAGCTCTGGTCCTCACAGTCCTCTTCCTTAGCACCCACAACCAGTCACTCACCCACACACACACACACACACACACACACACACAGTTAGACCCCATGACCAGACTCGGTCTCTCTCATCTTCCTGACCAGTCTCTCTCTCTCACACAGAAACACATCACCTCCCTGACCAGTCTCTTTTTCAATCACACTCATGCTCTCTTATATACAAGCTCTCAATCACACATAAATGCTCTCGCACCCATTCACACCAGCTCTCACCCAGGTACTGATTCACACCCAGAAGCTCTCACCCAGGCTTCCATTCACACCCACACACACAAGCTCTCATCCAAGCACCCATTCACACCAGCTCTCACCCTGGCACCCATTCACACCCATACACACAAGCTCTCACCCATTCACACCCACAGACACTAGCTCTCACCCATTCATCCATTCACACCCACAGAAACAAGCTCTCGCCCATGCATCCATTCACACCTTCAGACACAAGCTGTCACCCAGGCACCCATTCACAAAAACACACAAGCTCTCACCCAGGCACTCATTCATACTCACACACACAAACTCTCACCAAAAACTTCTTCCTTCACTGCAGGGATGGGCTCCAGTTCCGCCATGGCTTTATTCCGGCAGGACTTCTTTTTTCACAACTACGGGGATGGGCTCCTGTGGTAGCCTTGGTAGGGGTCAGGTTTCCCTTTCGCCGCCATGGGGATGGGCTCCTGTGGCGGCCTTGCTTGGTCGGGGTCGGGTTTCCTCTTCACCGCCATGGGGATGGGCTCCCAAGGCTGCCTTGCTTCGTCGGGGTCGGGTGTTCCTCTTCATCATCACGGGGATGAGCTCCCGTGGTGGCTTTGCTTCGTCAGAGTTCAATACTGCCATTCCTCCCACCCCACCCCCGGGCTATGCCATGCCTGCCTCACCGGCCAATCAAAGGCTTCCTCCCTTCTTCCACTGGCAGGTAGAAGGGAGGAGGCTTCTGATTGGCCTGCTTGGGGGCAGGCAGAATGAAGGAGGATTCCCATTGGGCAGTGGGAGTAGGAAGAAAGGAGGCTTCCAATTGGCTGCGGGGGCTGGAAAAAGGGAGAAGGAAAGTACAATGGGGCAGTGGGACACCAGAAGACGCAACACACTGGTAGGTCGCGACATACCAGTTGAGAAGCGCTGAGCTAGAAAACAGGAACAAGTTAAGCGCGGGCTTGTAAGTAGGCAGAAGCCTAAAAGAAGCTAAGTCCAAGTAATCAGCTGGAGGCAGAGTCAGGTGCAAGCTGGAGTCAGGACAGGCAGCTGGAGACGAAGTCAAGTACAGGCTGAAGTCAGGGCAGGTGGCTGGAGACGAGGTCAAGGTACGAGCACAGGTCAGAGCTGGGAATCTGTCCAAAGCATGGTCAAGAGAAGCAAGGGTCAAAGCCAGGGATCCTTCCAAAGCGTAGTCAGGAGAAGCAAGGGTCAAAGCCAGGAATCCATCCAAGGTAATCAGGAATAGGTAACAGGTACAGGAACTAGAAACAGGAACACAGACTGGAATAAATGAGCACAGGAGCAGGAACAGGAATGAAGGAGTAGCAACTAAGCACACGACAAACATAGAGCCCTGTTGCCAAGGCAAAGACCAAATGGCGGGGCCTGCCTTAAATAGCAGGGCCTGGTGACATCATCACCCGGAGCTACGGGAAGGTTTCCCTTTAAAGTTGGTAAAGGCGCATGTGCGCACTTCTAAGGCAAATGACTGGGATTTTGTGGTGGTGGTGTCTCCCCTACGTGCATGTGGGGAGGCCCGGCTGGGACCGGAGGAGGCTACGGAGCACCCGGAGGAACTTGGGGAAGTGGTAGGAGCGCGGGCACGTAGACGGATGCCTACCGCTGCTAGAGAGGAAGGGCCAGGTCTGGGACCCAGGCGCCAGATGTGAGTAGTGTCGGTCGCAGGCTTGCCGTGGCCGGGACACGCAACATATTGGTTAATCTTATGAGGCCAATAAACTCTATGGTGATTAGAAATGGTACCTGTAAAACTGAATAACTGGTAAATGATCTACCTGTAGTTCCAGATGCCCTAGATGATTGTATCATGTAGAGTAGAAAGTTTGCATGTAGTACAGTATATTTTAATCAGTTTTCAATGTAGTTTTTAATGTAGTTTTGAAAAATATATTTTAAAAATATGACATGGTTAAAATGTGATATTGGTTTCAAAATCACAATATTGCATACTTTATAGTAAGTAGAGAACACATGTATTTATTATTTGTTTTCATATTGTATTCTTTAAAAATAATATCAAGATAGGCCAATAAGTTTCATGTCCTAAGATGGCAGTGTTGTGTTTCGGGACCACTAGGAGAGCAATCCCAACTTGAGGGGATTGTGTGCCCTTGGACCTCGGCACAACCCCAGAACACTCCAAGACAGCGCCGAGGGTTGGCGAGACGAGTCCCAGCATGGGTGAAGAGCGAGTCTGACCCTCTGCCGGACCTGCATGCTTCTGGAAGGCCAACAATGCAATGTTGGTTATTGAACAGTCCTTTGACCATTCCCAGCCACTGAGTATCGGCAAGAAGCAGCAGGCCGGACTGAGGATGAGGGCAGACGGAGGCCTTGTGACACAGAAGACTCAAGACATGGACGAGAAGACTCTGGACGAGGCGAGGAACTTGGAAGTCTCTGGACGAGACGAGGAACTTGGCAGGTTCAGACATTGGCACTGTCTCTCAGGGCGCCCTACACAGCCCACCAACACGGGCGGACCCAATGGGCTGGTCACGGACCATCCTGTCCCACTGCGCGCCCTACACAACCTGAAGAGGCTGGTCACAGACCACGCAGAGAGCGGAACAAGTGCAAGAAGGGAATCCAGCTGAGACGAAACTCTAATGACGAAAACAGGAACCGACGAGACGGATTTACCCCAACTATGTGTCATCTGGAGAACCAAAGTAGCTGGAGGGTCAAGAGGACTCGAAACAAGCGAAGGAGGAATGGCTGGAGACCGTATCTACAAAGAGACAGAGACAAGATTGAAGTGGTGCAGAGAAGGGCGACCAGAAATGTGGAGGGTCTTCATCGGATGTCATACGAGGAGAGATTGAAGGATCTAAATATGTACACCCTGGAGGAAAGGAGGAGCAGGGGTGATATGATTCAGACTTTAAGATATTTGAAAAACTTTAACGATCCAAAGACAACGACAACCTTTTCCGTCAGAAAAAAATCAGCAGAACCAGAGGTCACGAGCTGAGGCTCCAAGGAGGAAGACTAAGAACCAATGTCAGGAAGTATTTCTTCACGGAGAGAATGGTGGATGCCTGGAATGCCCTTCCGGAGGAAGTGGTGAAGTCCAAAACTGCGAAGGACTTCAAAGGGGCATGGGATAAACACTGTGGATCCATCAGGTCTAGAGGAAGCGTATAAAGAGGAGGCAGCAAAACACTGCACGGAGCAGCAGTAGCCACAGAGGCATTCACGGAGCGGGATGCCAGTGGCCAGACAGGGATGGGTTCATGGGCTATAGGTATTACCAATTATGGGGCGGATTTTCAGAGCCCTGCTCGCGTAAATCCGCCCAAAACCGGGCGGATTTACGCGAGCAGGGCCCTGCGCGCCGGGAAGCCTATTTTACATAGGCCTCCCGGCGCGCGCAGAGCCCCGGGACTCGCGTAAGTCCCGGGGTTCTCGGAAGGGGGCGTGTCGGGGGCGTGTCGGGGGCGGGCCCGGTCGTCGCGGCGTTCCGGGGGCGTGTCGGCAGCGTTTTGGGGGCGGGTACGGGGGCGTGGCTACGGCCCGGGGGCGTGGCCGCGCCCTCCGTACCCGCCCCCAGGTCGCGGCCCGGCGCGCAGCAGGCCCGCTGGCGCGCGGGGATTTACGTCTCCCTCCGGGAGGCGTAAATCCCCCGACAAAGGTAAGGGGGGGTGTAGACAGGGCCGGGTGGGTGGGTTAGGTAGGGGAAGGGAGGGTAAGGTGAGGGGAGGGCAAAGGAAAGTTCCCTCCGAGGCCGCTCCGATTTCGGAGCGGCCTTTGAGGGAACGGGGGGAGGCAGCGCGGCTCGGCGCGCGCAGGCTATACAAAATCGATAGCCTTGCGCGCGCCGATCCAGGATTTTAGTGGATACGCGCGGCTCCGCGCGTATCTACTAAAATCCAGCGTACTTTTGCTTGAGTCTGATGCGCAAGCAAAAGTAGGCTGATCGCGCTTCTTTTAAAATCTACCCCTATAGGTATTACCAATTATTAGGCTTATTCAATTACCAATTATTAGGCATTTCAATATTAGATGATAGTTAATGTGACCTTCAAGGCATACTTCACTTTCAATGCATATCCAGCATAGCTCTCTGCTACAACGGCAGGGGAGAAGTAAAACTAATTCTTCACGCATATCTCTGCTTCAACGGCAGAGAGCTATGCTGCCACTTAACCAACTAATCAAACTTAATATTTCACTTGGAAGCAGCTCCATCACTGCTCTCTACATTAATGGTGGGGGTGAAAGGGAAATAGAACCTAAGGTTACTAAGAGCCAAGAGAAACAGATAAGTATGAGAAAAAAGAAGTGTGAAGCTTGCTGGGCAGACTGGATGGGACGGTTGGTCTTCTTCTGCCGTCATTTTCTATGTTTCTATGTTTCTATGGAACCTCGGAACATCAGGAAGCCTGGACTAGGAACCACAGAACATGAAGACATGGAACATCAGGCAGCCACAGGAAGCAACGAAGACTCAGGAAGTAACGAAGACTCAGGCGAGACAGGACATGGAGCACCAACGAAGAACGAAGACCTGACGGAGCGCTGGAAGATGAGACTTCCAGGAGCGAAGAAATCCAATGCAAGACCAAGCAAGACTGAAGGTGAAGCCCTCTTATAGGGCTGAACCAGGAAACCGGGTGGAGCTGACTTCCGGTGGGGCCAGGAGGACCCCACCTATGCTGCCCCTTTAAGAAGGGGAAGAAGACGCGGGCCTGCTCTTTAGGAAGGGGGCAAGACTGTGGAGAGCAGCCATGCTGCCGCAGAGACGCAGGCAGGAGCAGGGAGAGCCTGATGGCAGCGACCCTGTCGCAAGGAATCATTTAGGGGCGGCCACAGGACAAGCCCCAGCGGTGGCGGCTCCATGCCGCTGAAGACAAGGCTAAAGACTCGCGGCTCCCTGCCACAAGGAACAAGAGGCGGGCTCCAGCTGCCACAGAACGCGGCTTTGATGTCGGCGGCTCCAGCCGCATGGGTGGTCGGCAGCGCGGCTTCAGGCCGCACGGGCAAGGCCCCAAGGGGTGGCTCCATGCCGCGGAAGATGGCGGCCTCAGCCACGTGGAAGAAGGCAGTGCAAAGTAGGAGGCCTGCTCGCGGGGAATAGCTCCACGGGCAGGAATCATAACAGGCAGCAAGCATTTTTTGTCAGCTAGGGCCAAGGGCACTATGGAGCATATGCTTCTGTCCTGAGAGTTGCTCTTGTAGTGACAGCAGTTAGCTTGCATGAGCTTTGAAAGGAGGCAAGGAGCTATATTTTTCTTTCCTCGCTACAGCAGATTGCTGGTACTGTTGACCTTTTAAGGAAGGTGAGGAGGATATGTTTATGTCAGGTTCCCTTCTCCTTGAAAAGACACATAAATGGCAACTATTGATGACCCATTTATACAGCAAAGCACAAATGGTTTGAGCCAGATGGGCTGTAAATTAGGCTGGGACAATGTGACTTGGATATCTGGAAGACAAAAGATAGACTTAGAAAGTCTAAAAATTCTATTATTATTTTTGTAATAAAAATAGTAAAAAAGTATCATTGTGTCAGTTACAGGCAGGGCCTTGAGCGACCAACAAAGGAAAGAAAGTCTAGGTACATTTGTGTATTGTGGATTATTGGAGGAGCAGTGTAGTGGTTAAGGCAGGAGGCTAAGAACCAGCGAAAGCAGGGTTCAAATCCTGCTTCTCAGAGTTGCTTCTTGTAAACTTGGGAAAATCACTTGACCTTTTATTGCCTCAGGTACAGCTTAGAATGTAAGCCTATTTGGGCAAGGAAATAACTATAGTACTTGAATAGTAACTCTCCTTGAGCTCTAAATAGGAAAAGGCAAATAATTACATTTTAAATCCAAATCCAAAATCTGTGATCTTGACAGATGAGACCATATTACATTTCCAGACAGGCAGGAGTCCAGGCATGCTGGGCCCAGAAGGGATACAGGCAAGAAAGGCATCAGATCGAAGTTCAGGCAGGCCAGGTCCTGTAAAGAATCCAGGCTCCCATGTTCAATCCTCTGGACTGCATTTCTGCCAATCCACTAGATAATGGTGTTACCCCTGGATTATTCCAGAGTCCAGAATCTATTTGACAACCAATTCTGGTTGACTTTTGACCATCACTAGTGATGGTGATGATGGTTGTGTTTGGCGATCTTGGAATGGTCCTGACATATGGTTTAGTAATAATACATAAAAGACTAAATGGATTTGGACTGATGGTGGGATTTACAACCTGGAAGCATCTGGATTTATTTGCTTCTCTATTCTGAATGGTCCCTTGAATTTCTTGTCTAATTTTACTGATGGTCTCTAGATTTTCATGTACCTGGTTAAGACCCAGACTTGGCTCCTACCTTACATTTGTGTTCTTTTCTCCTCCAGAAGACTGCCTCAACTTTATATGTTCTTTGCCCTTTTTAAATGTCATCTTAATTGCCCTTGAGTTTCTTGCAAACATTGCATGCAATTGAATCCAGTTTCATGTTGCCAGAACTCTGGACTCTGGCAACTCTATTGCATGCACCAATGAGTATTTATTTATTTGATTTATATTCCGCTTTTCAGCCACTTCATAGGGAATTATATAGAAGTACTGTAGGTATTTCCCTGTCCTCAAAGGGTTTACAATCTAAGGGCCAGATTCATTAAGTCTTTTCTCCCATTTTGTGTCTATGGGAAAATCCTTTAGTGAATCAGGTACTAAGAGTCCTATTTAATAAGCATTTTTCCCATAGACACAAAATGGGAGAACATTTTTAGTAAATAATCCTCTAAGGAGTGAATTTTCAAAGGCGTTACGAGCATAAAAGCATATACCATAGCAATTTTCAAAAGCCTATTTACACATGTAAAGTCTTTTGAACTGAATTTTCAAAGGAGTTATTTGTGTAAAAGTAGTAATTTTCAAAAGCCCATTTATGTATATAAAACCCAGTTTTACTCACATAAATCCTTTTGAAAATGACCTCCTATGTTTGTACCTGAGGCAGTGGAGAAGAAATAGCTTGCCCAAGTTCACAGGGAGTGGCAGCAGGATTTGAACCTTGGTGAATAGCTTGTTCTTCTAACCACTAGGCTATTCGTCCTTAATTTGCAAAGGAAGGAGTCTGAGTCACTAAAGACCGGATTTTAAAAGACCCGTGCATGCAAATACCGGGGGTTACACGTGTGCACACTCAGAGCGCATTTGCAAAAGGGCCCGGCCACGCGTGTAACCTCGGGTACGTGCTGAAGTGCCGGGCCTGAAGAATGGGGCGAGGTTTGGGCAGGGAGGAGCGGGGAAGGGGCTGGCTGGGACAGTGACCATTAGGCCCTGTCCTGGGGAAGCGCACGTTGGCCAGCTGCCAGCGCGCGGAACTTATGTCTGCTTCTTAGAGCATGTATGTAAAAAAACAAAAAAGATTTAGAAAAGTTAGGGAGGGTTTAGGAGTCAGAGACGAGAGGGGAAAAGGTAGGAAGACCAGGTAGGGGTGTAGGGAATTTCCCTCCCAGTCCACTCCTTTATTGGAGTGGACTGGGAGGGAACTGGGCAAAAGGCAAATCGCATCGCCGTGCATAATTTCCCCCCTGCGTGCAGAAGAGCCCATCTGCTCGCACATGTGTGTGCGGGAACCGGATTTTAGGCACGCATGTTATAAAATAGCCGTGTCCATGTGCGCAAACCGGGAAGCTCGCGCACATGGATGCCTGCTCGCACGTTTTAAAATCTACCTTTAAGTATATATGTAAACCCCGCAATCATCTTGTTGAAAACTACAGTAGTATCTAAGGTACTGTCGCAGAGAATGGCTTACTTGTTTCATTGGTTACTGATCTCTGAATGATATGCTGATGATAAATGTAATGGTATCCCCAAGAATCTTGTAAATTCTTGCCAAAAGTAGGATGTAAACTGTACTCCTTAATCTGACACAATGTGAGAGGGCAAGCAGTGTAACCTGAATATCTCCTTAACAACAAGCTGTGCCGTTGTTGATGCTGACGGAGTCCTCTGGCTACCATGAAATGTCCTATTGGAGTTAAGGATCCAGTACCCTTAGAGCATTGGTTTGGCCCTGTATGGGGAGGTGCTCTTGCTGGCATTAGTAATAGTATTGTGGTCTTGTCTGAGGTATCTTGTTCTTGATATATACTTCACACGACTTTACATAGTTCTTTATGTTGCTGCGTTTTCTTGGCCATCAGACATCCTGATTTATTTGTGACCTGCTAGCTGGGAGACATGGCATAATTGCAAAATCTCCGGGCACAGTTTCCCTTCTGGCATCCATGTATCGGCATTCTTCCTACCAGGCCAGATCCTGATTCTCCTCTGCCTTTGGTATCTTCTCTAATATTTGTTGCATAAACAGGTCATTCTTTGATCTTTTCTTGATACTTTTCAAAAAATTAACTTTTAAAGCTGCATGACAAAATTCTCAGAATTGTCACAGGATTACCTCTGTCCAGTGAATCCTCTTTGCCTTTTCTGGATGAAGATAATAGACTGGACCTGCATTCTGTAGCATGGGTCGATAAGTAACTATAAAATTAAAATGTGAAAAGAACGGAACCCAGCAAGTGAATCTCAAGTTCAGGTGTTGGACTGTTTTAAAGTACAGTATATTGGAGGGACACAATTCCCAGTGTGGGTCTATGAATAATCTACTCCTGGAACCGAGTCCAGATTAGTAGGTATTCTTATTTTTCAAATAAGTAAAAAACAAATATTAGTACACTGGTGAAAAATATGATAGAAAAACTGTATGCTGATCGCTTTGCAGAAACCCATAGAAATACTCCAACTAATAAGGCAAAACAACAGAGCAAACTTTAGAAAAAACATTTTTTATTTAAAAGAAAAATCTCAGGTCACACCAAAATATGCTAATAATCTGGCATTCACATATGGGCTTAGCATGCCATCATAGGTTAAAAAAAAAAACCTTTCTAAATTTTACAACAAAGCCTAGTGGCTAATAATAAAAGTCAAATATAATGAAAAAAAAAAGTAAAAAAAATTAAACATCTAAAATTGCATTTATTCATAAGCCAACCGACATGGTCCATGTTTCACCAAAGCTATTTCACAGTAAACTGATCCAGAAACAACTCCAAAAAGTTAGAAGATGAACACAGTCTAACAAAGTTTGAACCCATGATTGGCAGCCCCACTCTTGAACGACCATGATTTATTGTAAATGACCAGAGCATGCGACTTAACAGCCAATCAGCACAGTCTACTCAGCTCCCCCATTAAGCAGCCAGTTTCCAGTGAAAAGAGACATATCGCATCCATTAAATGTCACTTCAGGTAAACAAATGCAGTTTATCTATAGTTCCAAAAATCATAGTCCATTTAGGGAAGGAATCACAAGCATCACCTAGATGCTCAAGGGAACGCATTGCATCAGCTTCTGCATATAGTCACTTATACTCCATGCAATCAAAAAATTCAGTCCTTGTGGTTGAAGGGTCTGTAGACGATATTTTCATTGTTGTTCCTTTGACGCAACAAGCAGTCTCAATCACTGCCCCTCGCATTTCAAGCTTTTCAAATGCTATTTTGATGGCTACCAGCTCAATCCCATATATGATCATTTCTTTCTACTGGGGTTAATTTCCTTGAGTAAAAGGCATATAGAGGTAAGAGGTTCCCTGGTGGCCTTCTGTGTGAAAAAAAATTGCTCCTACCACTTTATTGGATGCATCTGTTTTTACTGTAGGTCATTTGAAGATTACGACTGTCTTGAGCCAATTAAAAGTCTCTGGTTGCTCTTGTCATATTGAATAAGGCTCCTTTTTTCAGTAGAGCGGTGATTGGGGCTGCAGCTCTGAAAGTTTTACAATAAATGTATTTTCAGAATTGTAATTTGTGCTAAATATTCAGACAGTGCTAAATATTCAGTGTAAAGTTTGTACAATGGTGATTTTCACTGTTCCTAACAATGGAACAGTGAAACTCATGATACTGTAGATCACTGTGTTGTTTTATTATTTTATTTTACAAAGTACTGGCAATAAATAGAGCAGTCAATATTCTAAAGCTTTTCTCCGAGTAACTTTTTGGGTTCCTCGAACCAATCCTGAGATTTGAATATTCCGCCTCCCCCCCAACGCATCCACTGTCCAGCTAAATTTTATCCAGATTACTCATCTCCTGCTCATTTATCGATATTTAAATTTCCCAAAGCAACTCCTTAAGAGTTTCCATCTTCATGCTGCCAAGTCATTGCTGATCTAGGCATGAGGTAAGTAAATGAGAGTGTACTGTTATACTCTCCACTTTAGACAGATTTCAAAAGTCTGATTAAATTATGAAAGTGTATGAAAGATGCACAAATGGATAAATAGAGATGGTGATGGAGGCATTCTGGGGATATGGTTACATTTTAGATGGTGAGCCCTGATAAGCCCGGACAACTTTATTCAACAGAACACTTTATCTGGGTAAGTTTCCTGGTCAGCAGACCACTGAATATTGACCTCCTAGCATTGTATAAGGTAATATAAGCAAACTAATTCAGGGATACAAATACATTATTAAAAGAAACCGTACACACCAATGCACAAAAACCTCTGTAATTCACAATAAACATGGCCGACTCTGATTTGTTATTAAATCAGGCAAGATATTAGTTCATTTGATAAAAACTTGGAAATGAGCCAGATTATTCCTTTTCTTAAAGATAAAGAAGGTGGTAAATTTAACTCAAGTAAAGATGTAACAGAAATGTTTCATAATTACTGTGATTCATTACATTCAGTAGAAGAGGATCATGCTTCTAATAATGTCCTGTGTTCAGATAAATGTTCAGATAAATGTGAAATGCCAAAATTAAGAAAGATAGCCATGTAAGTAAAAGAAAAGTGCTACCTAGCAGGATAAATAAGATAGATAGTTAGCTGGATAAGTCTTCAAACATTAGTTATCTTAGCACTTTTTAAGACTTATCCAGATAAGTCGGGACATCTACTATGCGTATGTAATTGTATATTTGTGCTCCTAATTTTAATCATTTACAAGAGGAAATGTAACACACATATTTTTCTTAATACTTGGCTTTTACACATGTAAATTATCAAATTTTATGACATTTATTTATTTATTTTTAGATTTTTATATACCGGTGTTCCTATATGAAATAAAGATCACATCGGTTTACATTGAAACAGAACATGAAAATTGCCAAAAGGCATTACATAGAACAAGGTTATGAAACTTGGAACAGTGTACATAAGTTCAAAATTTAACAATAACGTTGTAACATTGATGACCAAAAGATAAAGGAGAAAAAAAAAAAAAAGACTTAAACAATTAAGTTGACAGGTCTTATTGAGCATAAAAATTATAACGTATAAGTGAGAAAGTCTCAAGTGTCCTGCAGCAAGAGATTAGATACCGAAGTAGGTAGTGGTATGGAAAATGGGGGTTTGTGAAGAAGATATGTTCTTGCTGGTTGGAGGGGAAAAAATGATGATCATGGTCCTGGAAAAGCTTGGCTAAAGAGCCAGGTTTTAAGGTTTTTTTTGAATGAAGAGTGGCAGAACTCAAGCCGAATGTCTGGTGGGAGCGCATTCCATTGACATGCGCACGTGAAGGAAATTACAGTTAAACCAATTAGTCTACCAATTTGCCCTGTCTACCTCTAAGTCATCAAGACCTCCTGGTTCTTCAGCCTGCACCTCCCAGTTTACTCAGACCCCTCACCCAGTCAGTATATGCGTCCAAAGAATTATATTCTTAGCAGGTGTAAACAAGCGCAGGTAACAGCCATACGAGTGTCACCTTCTCAGGTTTTAAAATAACTAATTGTATGTGTAAATACTGGCCCTGCTCTAGAAAGTCCCTAACTCAACCCTTTTTTATATGCGCACCATTACTTTTGCATGTATGTTTGAGGTTTATAAAATAGAAGTTACGGGAATATGCACTATGGGCCGGATTTTAAAAGGGTTACGCGCTTAAGTTAAGCGCGTAACCCTTAAAAAAAAACCTGCGCACACCGAGCCTATTTTTCAGGCGTAACTTGTGTGATAAAGGTAGGGGGGGTTTAGATAGGGCCAGGGGGGTGGGTTAGGTAGGGGAAGGGAGGGGAAGGGAGGGGGGAGTGGAAGGAAATTTCCCTCCGAGGCCGCTCGGATTTCAGAGTGGCCACGGAGGGAACGGGCAGCGCGCACAGGGCTTGGTTAAACACTGCATTAAGACTACATGTTCCCCAAAGAAATCTCAGATCAGCAAATAAAGCCTTACTAACCATACCCTCTGTAAAGACAGCTAAACTGAGACAAGTAAGGGAGAGAGCACTGTCATTAGCCGGCCCTATATGGAACTCAATGTCACCTGAAATAAGACTAACGAGGGATCAAAAACTTTTCCAAAAAAGCTTAAAAACATGGCTTTTCAAAAAGGCCTTTCAAAGTGAGAATGGGAAATAGGTAGTACTAAGAAACAAGAAAAGGACTTATACGAACAAGCAAAAGTCACCTGAGAACATATGTGTGTTTTTATTTTTATTTTATCACACTTAAGTATTAAGTTAAATAATTACAGTATACCACATCTACGGTTAGCCCATAAAGGGAATTTTAATACACTTTACATATAGCTTATAATATTGAATCATGTATCTGAACAACTGCGGCACCCCCTGGTTAAAGTACAATCCATCTCGAATTTATTTGTGTGCCTATTTGTAAACCGTTGTGATGGTATAACACTAAATGACGGTATAGAAAAATTTTAAATAAATAAATGTTGCACAAATGTGCACCCCCCCTTGTGCGTGCCGACCTCGGATTTTATAAGATACGCGTGGCTACGCGCGTATCTTATAAAATCCAGCGTACTTTTGTTTGCGCCTGGTGCACGACAAAAGTACGTGCGCGTGCTCTTTTTTAAAATGTACCCATATTTGTGTGCACATGTGCTCATTTTTTTTATGCACACAACTCTTTTAAAATTCACGTTTTATTGTGCAGGAAATCCAAACAAGTATTTAGCTTGCCAAAAAATGTAGCATCTTTGGCCCAGATGCGGACTATAACCAGATTAGTGTCCCTATGAGTGAGCTGTTTGTAGCATCCTCAGGAGAAGGAGTCTGTCTTATTTATTTATTTTATTTATTTTATTTTTTACTTTTATATACCGATCTTCTTGCATTAGATACAAATCAAACCGGTTTACAGTGAAACAAATAAAGCTTGCCCTTGAGCAATTACATAGAACACAAAACATCTAAAAAACAACTAAAAAATAACTTTGAGTAACATTTCTAAAAAGAACTTTGAGTTACATGGAATATGTGTTAACTAATATCAAGAACAAAAATTAGAGTAATATAGCAATAAGGATAGAAACTAGGCGTTAGATCGTATAAAACAGTTTGGGTAGTTACCGAGGGTGAAAAGGAATGAATGGAGGAGAGCAAGGAGCTTGAAAAGGAAGAGGAGACGTGAAACGGCCTGGGATCAGTGGCCCTAGATGAGGGATAAAGGGTGAAAAACGACTAAGAGAGTGGGACTGAGAGCAAATTACTACAGGATATACTTAAGAGGGGAAATTGGTAGGTACTGTTGGAGGCTAGGATGAGAAAGTAATTGGTTGATAGGAGGGCTCTGGAAATGCTAGGCTGAATAACCATGTTTTGAGTTTTTTCTTGAAAGAGATTGGACAGGGGTCTTGTCGGAGATCTGGTGGGAGAGAGTTCCATTGAGTAGGTCCTGCTGTGGAAAGGGCCCTATTCCTTAGAGAAGTTCTGGATTGTGGGACGAAAAGGGTGCCTTGGTATGCTCTTCTTATCGGTCTGGAGGAGTTGTTGGTGTGGAACTGGTAGGTGAGGTCCAGTGGAGCTAAGTTGTTTAAGTTTTTGTGCATGATGGTTAGGACTTTGTAAAGGACTCTATATTTAATTGGGAGCCAATGGAGGTTGTAGAGGATGGGCGTGATGTGGTCCCTTTTTTTGAGTTCATCAAGATCCTGGCGGCTGAGTTCTGTAACATCTGTAGTGGCTTGGTTGTGACAGCAGGGAGCCCGAGCAACAAAGAGTTGCAGTAGTCAACTTTGGTGAGTATGATTGATTGAAGGACCAGGCGGAAATCATAGAAGTGGAGAAGGGGTTTTAGCTTTTTGTGAACTTGTAGTTTGAAAAAACCCTCCTTAGTTGTGTTGTTTACAAATCTTTTGAGGCTAAGTTGATTATCTAGGAGTACACCTAGATCTCTAACATAAGAAGTGTTTTTGAGGTTGTCTGGAATTGATGAAGTGAAGTTGGTGCTCGAGTGGTTGTCTTTCTGTGGTTGACCCGCTGGGGGAGTGGTTGTCTTTCTAGAAGAGAGGTTGTCTTCATGGGAGATGAAGAGGAATTCGGTCTTGTCTTTGTTGATGACTAGGTTTAGTTTCGAAAGGAGTGCGCTGATTTCTTGGAAGCAACTGTCCCAGAACTTTAGGGAATTTTGTAGTGATTCCTTGATCGGGATGATAATTTGAACATCATCCACGTATATGTAATGCTTGATTTTCAGCTTGGACAGGAGGAGGCAAAGCGGGAGAAGATAAATGTTGAAAAGGGTCGGTGAGAGGGAAGAACATTGGGGGACTCCCAGGTTGGAGCTGATTGGGTGTGATTCTTTGTTATTGATTTTTACCTTGAATGATCTGTTGCTAAGAAATGAACGGAACCAGGCGAGAGCGGTGCCAGAGATACAATGTCTGCGAGACGGTCTAGGAGGATTGCATGGTTGACTGTGTTGAAGGCTGCAGAAAGGTCAAGGAGAATGAGAAGGTGGGGAAGTCTTTTGTCCATGTTCAAGATGATGGAGTCTGTGAGAGAGATCAGAAGTGATTCCGTGTTTAAGGATTTGCGAAATCCATATTGTGAAGGTGCCGGGATCTTGTGTTCTTCCAGGTATTCTGTGAGTTGTTTATTAACTATTTTCTCCCTAATCTTGGCAATGATGGGTAGGTTGGCTATGGGTCGGAAGTTAGCCGGGTCTGAGGTTGATAGGTTGGGTTTTATTAGGAGAGGTTTCAAGATGGCCTGCTTAAGCGAGTCCGATACTAGTCCTTCGGTTAACGAACAGTTGATAATTTTAGCGATAGGTTTCGCAATGGTCTGTGGGATAGAGATGAGGAGGTTCGATGGGATGGTGTCTAGTGGATGGGATGAGGGTTTGAGTTTCTTTAGGATATTTTCAACTTCGAGTGAAGGAATCTAACCCTGAACCCTGATGAGGTGGTGAGGCCATCGAAGGTGGGATGGGGGGGTTGGGAGTGGCAAACGGTCTGGTGAGATTAATAATTTTGTTCTCGAATAAGGTGGCCAGTTCTGTAGCTTTGGTGAGAGCCTGATCATCCGGAATGGACGGTGGAGCGGGTTTGGTGAGAGCGGAGATGTATGTAAAAAGGGCTTTGGAGTCGAAGCTGAAATGATGAATTTTTTTGGTGAAGAAGTCTTTCTTTGTTTTGAAGATGGCGTTCCTGTAGTTGTTGAGGGTGGATTTGTAGCTTGCTAGAGTTGTGGGTGAAGGATTTCTGCGCCAAATATGTTCTTTGTTTCTGAGGTTTAGCTTGATGGCCTTCAGTTCGGGTGTGAACCAAGGTTTTCTGTTGTGCTTTGTGAAGCACCTTGGTGGTTAGAGGGCAGGTGTGGTCTGCGACTTTATTGGTGATGGAGTTCCATGAGGTGATGTTGTGCTTTGTGAAGCACCTTGGTGGTTAGAGGGCAGGTGTGGTCTGCGACTTTATTGGTGATGGAGTTCCATGAGGTGATGACTGTGTTAGCATCTGAGAGATCGAGCTGTGGGAGTTCCTTGGCAAGCTGTTTAATTAGAGTGTCTGAAGAACAGGGTTTCCTAAAGTGAACCATGGTTTTGGGGAAGGAAGGGGGGAGAGTGTCTACTATCTTGAGGACCGTAGTGATGATTTGATGGTCCGACCAGGGAACTGGTGTGCAGGTTGGGGAGGATGAGAGAGATATGCCTTCGTTCATGAAGATCAGGTCCAGAGTGTGGCCTGCCTTGTGAGTTGGGTTGTTTATGATCTGTTTGAAGCCCATATGCTGAAGTGAAGATAGGAGAGTCTCACAGTTAGTGGAACGAATGGCAGCGTCAACATGTAGGTTGAAGTCTCCCATTATTAATGCAGGGGAGTCATAGTTGATGTGTTTGGCAATGTATTCTATGAGGGGTGATGGGTCGGTTTCGAGCTTTCCGGGAGGAGCGTAGATAAGGCATATTTGGAGTTGTTTTGATTTGAAAAACGCACATTCAAGGTTAGCAATTTGAACAGAATGTTGAAGGGTGATCTTTAGGCCTTTCTTCACTGCAAGAAGAAGTCCCCCTCCTCTTTTTTTAGGTCTGGGGATTGAGAATATGTCGTATATTTGTGTGGGAAGTTGATTTAAAAGAACCGAGTCCGTGGGTTTTAGCCAGGTTTCTGTGATGGCACAGATATCCGGGGTGGCCTCTGAGAGATAGTCGTTGAGGATGTGGGATTTTTTAGATAGGGATTGGGCATTGAAGAGGGTCAAGGTGAAGAGAGAGAGGCCTAGAAATTGTGTGATCGGTGAGAGAATGATGGGGGATTAGCCTCTTCTGCTGGATATTGTGAAGAGGAGGAGGATTCTCTTTATTACTTTCTTTCTTTCTTAGGTGCTTGTTGATGATGGGGATGGTCAGGGAGATCATTTTGGAGTGTGGTCGAGAGCTTGGAAGATAGAAAGACTGGCAAGAACAGTTCCTGGAGTGGTCCGAGTAGGATTATAAAGCCCCTCTAGTGCAGCTGTTGATTAGGAGGTAGAAGGATCCGCCTAGAGTTGGCTGTGACCGGAGGGCCGGATCAAAGGGGCTTGAGCGTCTTGGTGTGATCGGATGGATCGAGGTTGAGGACTCATGGTTGGTGGCAGCCCTGCTGTGAGAGTGCTTGTATTGGAAGATAGTGGAATGGATTGAGACGAGGGGTGGAGTGGCTGGATGAAAGTTTGAGGAGGAGTGAAGTAGGTGCAATTAGGCTAGTGAGTAGGTATAAGCGTAGGGGCTTAATCTTTTATGCTCAGGTGTGCACAAAGGGGCGCACAAAGGGGCACAGCCCCTTTGTTGCGCTCCTTAGGCGCGCGACGCCTGGGGCCGTCTCTGCCCTTTAAAGGGCTTTGGATCGCTGGGAGTGACGTCGATGTTTCGGGGGCGGGCTTACCGCGTCGTCGTCGGCTCTCCGCTGTTTTTCTTTTTAAATTTCGGCAGCCTACGGGGTTTTTTCGCCGCCTTGGGGCCTCGCGGGAGGCCTGTCCCGGGTCCACCCTCCCTGGGTCCACCTCCCCTGGCCCCGATGGGCCTACGCCTATTTCTAATGAAGCAATTATTAGTTATCCTAAAAAAGTCAGATTTGGAAAATCCTTCTTTATACCATCCTGTATTACTTCTAAATTTTGATATTAAAGTTAAAAAATTATTGCAGATAAGATTAGTAAAATATTTCTCAGTCTGATGTCTCGGGACCCGAGTTGCTTGGTGAAAGGTAGGAGCAAGGAATTGCCTTGGCGTCACAGGATAGGTATCCCAGGACTGTGTCCTAGCTTCTTTAAAAAAAAAAAATCCTTCTCTCCCATCCTCTCTCCCCAATCACATCCACCTACAAATTGCTCACTTATCAATATTTAAATTTCCCAAGGCAACTCCTTAAGAGTTTCCATCTTCATGCTGCCAAGTCATTGCTGATCTAGGCATGAGGTAAGTAAATGAGAGTGTTCTGTTATATTCTCCACTTTAGACACATTTCTAAAATATGATTAAATTATGAAAGATGCACAAATGGATAGTAGCTAGGATTGAAGCCTAGATGACTGATGCTACTGCTCGCAAATTTCAAACCTGTACTAATTCAGTTCCTTCTGTTGGCATGTGTCCAAAATATGTGCAGGTACTTTTCTGTCTAATCACAGCAAACAATACACCCTTTGGACCTAAAATACATGTTGCATGCAGAGACTTCTAAATTGCCTCAAGTTATGAAAGATAGCTTGATTATAACATCCCTGAGTTGAGCCTGGGGGGTTCTGTGTTTATGCTCAGGCAAAAATGTCAATATAGTTTCATTTCTAACCATTGGAGGGAACCTTGATTTTATTCTGAGAATGCAAACAGTGATCTTTAGGCTATGGAGATAGAAAGGTTCAAATATCACACTTGTTAGAGGAGGGAACTTGAGATTATTTCTTTTGAGGAGCTAAAATGGAGATATCTATAAAATAAAGAAGTTTTAGAGTATTCACATCTGAGACATTGCATAGAAACTTTATTACATAAAGACACCAATGGTTTTTCATTGGGAGCTTTAGCTAATATTCTACATTGAACTGTAAGAAGAATATCTCAATATCAGTCCTATAGCCTGATCTAAGATGCAGGCAGATACTAGCTTAAAAGCTTTATTAAATATATGGAAAAAAAAAAACACAGGCACAGAGATGAATTTAGGTCATTTTTATTTAGCTGTTTTTAAAGAATCACACATCACAAAGTATTACATTATGAGAAGCAATTGAAATTTTTGAGATATATAAATATACATACATGAGAGTATACATGGAAAAAATAATCAGGACAGAGGTTTATATAAAATGTAAATCAAATAGTGGGACAGATAGGCATAGGTTTTGTAATAAGATTTTTCCTTATTGGTAGGTATATCAGGGTTTGAACCCTTGGTGTGCTGTGATGGAGATTATGGTTCTACTGCTAAGCCAATGGTTGTTTCTGATGAGAGGATTCAGGCAAGGTGTGGAAACCTTGTTCCTAGCCCCTGTAACCCTGCTTCCAAGAAATCTGAGTGGTCCTCAGGACTAGCAGAGAGGTTACTGGGTATGAGGAAATTGCTGTTGCCTGCTTAAGAATTGCCTAGCCATATAGCAGGACTAGCAAACTATCAGATCCCAGATCCCATGCTTCAAAGATTTTGAACTATGTTCCCCTGTCTGTATTCAGCAGAGGAGGAGCAGCCTAGTGGCTAGAGCAATGGACTCAGCAAGGGAAACCAGGGTTCAAATCCCACTTCCCCCAGTGACACTCCTTCTGACCTTGGATAAATCACCAGTTCACCCAGTTACCAGCTAGGTCCTGCCAACCCCTCCTAGTTTGATAGCCTGATTCCCTCCTCCCCCACGTGGCCCATACTCCTTAAACCCCTCAGATTTCTCTATTTTTTAAACTTACACTTCGTCCCTAGCAGAAATAAAGTTACGTGGCAGGGGACCTCAATGTGTGCTGGGTCACATAAGTATTTACGCACACATCTCTTGGTCATGCCCCCTTTTGGAAACAAGTGAGATGTGCACACCGCAGGAGATTTGCGTGCATCTCGGAAGCTTTTCAAATTCCCTCGGTGTGCGCCAGTCCAACATGTAAACACATCTCCCTTATTTGGCATGTGCCAGGCTTTTAAAATTCACCTTATAGATTAGATTCTAAGCTCTTTGGAGAAAGGGCTTACTGTACCTGAATTTGAATAATGCTGAAAGCTGTCTTGAGCATCTTTTGGAAAGGCAGGCTAAAAACATCCAGAAATAATTATTCTGTAAGTGTGCATTGTGAGTACTATCCCTGCTGGGGAATAGATCAGTGGAATTATACATGTGTTGAATAAAGTATTGTAGAAGCACTGACTGAGCATCATTCCATTCTGGTTAGCACCCTGACACAACCATACAATTAGGGGCAGATTTTATAAATCTGCGCACACTCGTACTTTTGTTCGCGCACCAGGCGCGAACAAAAGTACGATTTTAATAGATACGCGGGATTTTAATAGATACGCGCGTAGCCGCGAAAATCCGGGGTTGGCGCGCGCAAGGCTGCCCAAAATCGGTAGCCTGCGCGCGCCGAGCCGCGCAGCCTGCCTCCGTTCCCTCCGAGGCCGCTCCGAAATCGGAGCGGCCTCGGAGGGAACTTTCCTTCCACCCCCCCGCACCTTCCCTTCCCCTACCTAACCCACCCCCCCCGGCCCTATCTAAACCCCCCCCTACCTTTGTCGGCAAAGTTACGCCTGCTGGAAGCAGGCGTAACTTTGCGCGCGCCAGGCCGGCTGCCGCGCTCCATGTTCCAGTCCGGGGGCTGGTCTGGAGGCCGTGGCCACGCCCCCGGAACGCCCCCGGGCCAAAACCACAACCGCGGTGCCGCCCCCGAAACGCCGCGTCACTCGCGACACGCCTCCGAAACGCTGCGTCACTCCCGGCACACCCCGACACGCCCCTCCATGCAAGCCCCGGGACTTACACGCATCCTGGGGCCTGCGCGCACCGCCGAGCCTATGCAAAATAGGCTTGGTGCGCGCAGGGGGGGTTTGGGGTAGGTTTTCGGGGGGTACGCACGTATCCCTTTGAAAATCTACCCCTTAGGGTATATCTGTCTATTTGAAAACTTTGAGTATCCTAAAGCCAGGTCATGTTGGATTAAAGCTATTTATTTGTAAGGTTTTTTTTGATAAGTGAAAAAAAAAAGTGATTTTGAAACTATAATTGTCAAGAGGAAATGTTAAATTTGACGTTATAGAAGCGCCATATGCACAAACTCTTGGTCATGGAACACCAAAGCATCTTCATACTCTGGATATGAGAAAGTTTTGAAAATATAAGACAAATACATATTAAACTAACCCACTGGAGTTCACAGCACTTCCTGAATTATTGAAAGCAGATGCTGTATATTGAATCTAGTAAGGGAAAGTCATGAACATAATAAAAAAGGGACATAAACTGAGCCTAATGACCTTTAAGAGTAAGTTTGTAACCTTATTTCTGACAAGCATGGATATATTATTTCAGGGGTGGCAACTCCAGTCTTTGAGAGCCACCAACAGGCCTGGTTTTCAGGAAATCCACATTAAATATACATGAAATAGATTTGCATGCACTGCCTCCATTGTATGCAAATCTATCTCATGCATATTCATTGTGGATATCCTGAAAACCAGGCCTGTTGGTGGCTCATGGGGACTGCAGTTGACCACACCTGCTTTGTTTGATAAAATTGCCAGCTATGGATATACTGTAAGTTGGAATGGTTTGCATATCAGAACTGCATATACAAATTCAACCTTTTAGATGCAGAATTGTGATCATAGCTTTTTGCCTCGATGGCTTTGATGTTTTTTAGAAGAGGGAACATACCGAATAGACTGATTTATTAAATGCAAACAATGGATTTTATACCTCACTATTAGAGAAAATAATACTTATTTTAAGTAGTGACAATTAAAGAGTGATTTTTTTTTGTACTTTGCACCATTAAGTGGTCAAATTATAGTTTAAAAAATCTTTTTATTTTTTGAACTGCTCTCTCCACTGACTCCTGCGCCTGAGGAGATTGGTGAAGAGACATTTTGGACAATTTCCCAGAAGAAAACTACAGAGCATGGTTCCGTAATGGCAAAAGAAGGAGCTGCTTTCAAATTTGTGGATGAAGGAATTGGAAAGGGGGAGTCCCAAACATTTCAGAATTATTGTTCAAAGAATATTTCTTTCTTTTTTTTTTCCTGGATGCTCACTACACCACGTTTGTGGCTTTTAAGCTAAACTTACAGGGTCATTCATCAAAACACGATGTGGCCTTATCGCGTGCATTAGGGCACGTGATAACGCCCTACCGCACATGATAACGACCGCATCGCGGCTGTAAGATTTAAATTAGGGAAAGGGGCGGAGTTAGGTCTGGGAAAAAAAACTTTTTTTTTCCGGTAGTGCTGTGGGCGATAGTGTTTTAGACATTAGCACCAGAAATAACACCACTTTTTTCAGTGGCGCTATGGGGGCGATATGCATGGCTATCTCTCCCCAGCCCCTTTTTTTCACAATTCATCATTCCGCTCCAATCATCGCGGAATGATGAATCCCCCAGGTAGTCCTAAAAAATGGAGAGAAATGACTTGTTTAAGACTACCATTTGTTACATGTCTTAAAATGATTCTTAGACTCTTTGCCTTTGCTAATTGAAAAGCTGGTTTGTATTGAAAATAGTAAAAACATTTTCTCGACCTAAGAAAAACTAATACAATCTGATCTTCCTAAAGTTGAAATGTAAAAATACATGCGAAAAAAGGAAAAGAAAACTGAGCAAAAAGGCTGTTTTAAATACAGTACAAGGAAGTTTGACCAGCTCACACTGGATTAGTATACTTCAAAGGATAAAACTTTCAGCAGATTGTGATTAGTAGCATGATCAGAGCTATGCACTCTACTGGAATTCTTCCTTCTATTAGCCATTTGTGGGGGCAAATGGATGCCTTTTCCTTTCTTGTCAATGAGATTTTGTATTCAGATGAATTAAAGCGATATGCTCATATAATTGCTGTAGAGCAGGAGGTAACATTGAAAGCTTATCTGAAAAGATAGAATATGAGTACAATATGAAACATTCAAAACCAGGAACTTTGGGTGTTAGAAAGCAAGAAAATTCTCTCAGGGGCTGATTTTCATTTAATTAATGTAATCTGTCATAACTGATGTGTACTGCTTATCTCTCTTTAGATGTTTTACTTCCTAGCAAGAACAGACTTTATTGTAAGTTAAACCTAAGTATGGTCAGGATTTAAGAGCTTATAATTGCGAAGTCTTGGTTGATATATCCCATGTATGTGTCATACAGAGAGCATAATATGTAAATATGTGGAGTATATATACACACATATGTATGTACTGGATAACTTTCTTCAGTACACTGTCATTTTTGTACAGTTTAGATCAGTTACAGGTATAAAACCAAATGGTGAATATATTTCTATTTGCTACAGACTCCCTCCCATCTTCCACATGCTATATATTGGCATTTCAGCATTAATCATTTAAAATAATCTGTGGACGAAAACATTTCCTCTTTAAACAGAATTTACAATGGTATCTCCGAGCTAATTATAGGTGTCGTCTTGAGCATGCAGAGGAGCTTAAACTGCTCCATTTCCCACATCTCCTTCCATAAGAACATAATTTGCAAAGAGCTGTACAGAAGGCCCCCTGTCTGCCACAATTCTGTGGCCATGGCAACTGCAGTGGAATCACAGCAAAGCGACCTCTACACTTCCTGCCTGCTACAGCATCTTATACTATTGCATCCACTCTTATACAGCTGCTTCTAGAGTGCCCACCACTTTCTCTGCACCCTCCCGCCTGATTCCTTCTGGACCTCTGCATCTTGCAACTCTCTTCCTGCGCTTTCCCACTGCTGTTGGCTGCCTCTTGCTGTGTTGGCCCCGTAGTTGGTCCCTAGGTGGTGAATGCTGACAGAAACTGTGCTCATGTGACTTACTGTAAAAGCATGGAGTTATGGAGGGCACCATGTGGCTCTCAGTAAATAGAACCACCTTAGCAACCCAGGAAGCTGCATCTGGGAGGCAAGGAGGAAGATAGGAGCACCATGAGCCATGGCAGGGGAGGGTACAGTGGAATGAGCCATATCAGGGGGAAGGTAGGGTGACTGAAGGGTAGGAAAACCAAAAAGGGAATGACAGGCCAGACAGCATGAGGGAGAAAGGGGAAGAATGGAGAGGAGTCCATTTCAAAGAGGAAGAGTGAGTTGGAGGGAAGAGAGAGAAGAGTGCAGGAGGGAGGAGAAGAGACTGGAAGGGAGGCAGGAGAAAGACTTGGGGGGAGTAAAGGGAGACTGCTTGAGGGACTGGAAACCAAAAAAGAGAAGAGAGACTGCATGAGGGGAGGGGAGAAAGGAAAACTGGAGGAGGGGGACAAGATACTAGTGTGAAGGGAGAAGGAAGATACAGAGTATAGGAGAAAAAGGAATGAAAGAGGAATTGTTTTTCTCTGTGTTCAATGGATATTTGGTATTGGATTTGATTTGGAATCGAGTTGAACGTATTAAGAAAAAGTCACAAAATAAAAAGGAATGAAATGTTAAAACTCAAAACAGAAGGAGAAACAATTGAAACAGAAATAGGTAAGAACTGGAAAATAGAAACTAACCAGACAAACAATAAATGTTAGAAACTGATCTGTTTTTCAAACAAGAATATTTAAAATATGAAAGATTTTCAATTAATCTGACATTTTTCTTATTAAGTAATAAAGAACAATATGCATAGTTTATGTAGTTGTAGCACAGATTCCTGAAAACTCTACTATAGAATTTTCTACTACTGCCAAGTCTACCTTGGAGCTTGGGCAAGAGATCGGAGGTTTTGTGTTTATATAGCTCGTAACCTTGCACAGAGTACAATAACAAACAGGACAAACTCCTCATTCCCCTCAGGTAACACAGTTCTTATTGCCATCTCTCCAATCCCAGAGGTTTCGACTTTCAGAAAAGGGGCCACAGTTTACAAGTACATTTTAAAAGGTGCGTGCCCATAAATAGGCTCAATTTTATATTGTGTGTGCAAAATACACATGTACCATTTAAAATATCCCTACTACATGTATGTGTTGGAGCCTTTATGCACAACTGACTGGGTGAGAGAGAGTAGGGGAGAGAGAGAGAGAAAGAGAGAGAGAGAAACTCTTTTAAAGGGCCAGTCTGAAACTCTATATATATATCCAACTGTAAGAGGGGCACTTTCAACTCAGGGTGGGCAGTGATATAAGAGTCTACAGACCCTTGAGCTTTAGACCCTCCAATCTAACACTGCCCTCCTCCCCAAACCCACCCTGAGTTGATGTGCCCCTCTTACAGTGGAATATAGAGAGAGTGTCAGATTGGCCCTTTAAAATAGTCTCTCTCTCTCTCTCTTTCCCTCTCCCTCCCCAGGGTTCAGGATCCCTCTGGCCCAGACTTGTGCCTCATCAGGACCAGCAGTAAAGTTACCTGCGTAACTTGGTGTGTGTGGCCATGGTCAGCCTTGCAAAATTCAGGGGTTATGTGTGTATGTCTTGGCTGCACTCTGGAATGCCCCTTTTCTGCCTACTTATTCTTGATGTGTGCACAGGTATGTAACTTTCCGGCTTCTTAAAATTTGCATTGCTCGCACATGGTCCACAGACACATGTATGGGGCTGCTTTTGCACAAGCAACTCCTTTAAAATCTACCTGTAAGGTATTTTTTTTTCAAAATTTGCTAAAATTTAGACAGGTACAAAAATACTCACGTATCTTGCACCTACTATATCTGTGAATGGACTATGAACAGGAAAATGCATGCATATATTTTCTGGAGCTGCATGTGGTTCTATCATATGCAAAATGTGGTTCTGATCTTCCTGTCCCCTTGGCAACTGGGCAGCCTGGTGGAGAACAGGAAAGGATGGGCTGGAGCAGAGATCACACACAGCAGAACAGAGAAGAGTGGTTCTCCTCCCTACTTAAGAACATGAGAACATAAGAAATTGCCATGCTGGGTCAGACCAAGGGTCCATCAAGCCCAGCATCCTGTTTCCAACAGAGGCCAAACCAGGCCACAAGAACTTGGCAATTACCCAAACACCATGAAGATCCCATACTACTGATGCAATTAATAGCAGTGGCTATTCCCAGGTAAACTTGATTAATAGCAGTTAATGGACTTCTCCTCCAAGAACGTATCCAAACATATTTTGAACCCAGCTACACTAACTGCACTAACCACATCCTCTGGCAACAAATTACAGAGCTTAATTGTGCATTGAATGAAAAAGAATTTTCTCCGATTAGTCTTAAATGTGCTACTTGCTAATTTCATGGAATGCCCTCTTGTCCTATTATCCGAAAATGTAAATAACCGATTCACATCTACTCGTTCAAGACCTCTCATGATCTTAAAGACCTCTATCATATCCCCCCTCAGCCATCTCTTCTCCAAGCTGAACAGCCCTAACCTCTTCAGCCTTTCCTCATAGGGGAGCTGTTCCATCCCCTTTATCATTTTGGTTGCCCTTCTCTGTACCTTCTCCATTGCAACTATATCTTTTTTGAGATGCAGCGACCAGAATTGTACACAGTATTCAAGGTGCGGTCTCACCATGGAGCGATACAGAGGCATTATGACATTTTCCATTTTATTAACCATTCCCTTCCTAATAATTCCTAACATTCTGTTTGCTTTTTTGACTGCTGCAGCACACTTCAGCCTTCCTGTTCTTGCAATGCTGCTGGTTGCCATGAAAACAGGAGGGAGAAACTGGAGCAGGGAGCAGAGATTTTTCTGTGTTCTGTGTTCTGCCCCTCCCCTCCTGTCTGCAGCCAACAGCTTTGGAGGACAGGAGGGGAGGGGTAAGGATGTAGCTGACAGGCAGCAGAGAAAAGCCAGTCAACTCCCTACTAAGCCCTCCCATCCTGTTCTCTCTCCATCCCATCAGTTGCCTGGAGTATTGAACTCTTCTTTGTTTTGCTGCCTGGAAGATAGGAGTTAGTATGTACACTGTCCCAGGTCCAGCAGATCACTGTGCTTCCAAGACTTAGGATTCAGCTGACAGAAAAGGCCAGGAAGGAGTCATCTGGAGCTCCAGTCAGGCCAGAATGATTAGTTGCAAGGGGATGAGCAGAAAAGGGTGATTACAGATGGTAAATGCTTGGAGATAGTGCGAGAATTGGTGAATGTTTGGGGAAGTGAAGAATGTGAATGTTTGGGAGAGGAGTTGTATAAGAAGGGGTGAATGACTGGGGGAAGGGGACAGTGCAGGATTAGGATAATGATTCTGGGGGGAATGACATGAAAAGGGGAGAGATGAGGAGGATGAATGCTGGGAGGAGATAAGTAAGGGGTGAATGTTATCTCCCTTCCCAACTTCCTGAAGCTAGCAATGCAATTTGGGCTCTCTGGCATCTTATTCCTCTCCAAGATCTATACTGCCTTATCCCAGGACAAGCAGGATGCTAGTCCTCACATATGGGTGACATCATTGATGGAACCCTATTGCGGAAAATTTTCTGTCAAAGTTTCTAGAAACTTTTGACTGGCACTCTGAGCCCACTGAGCTTGCCCAGCATGCCATGATATTCTCAGCCACAGGGGGTCTCCCTTCAGTCTTCGTTTTTCCGCGCTGCTGTTGGCATCGCGGAGCAGGAGCCCTTGTGAGTTTTTCTCACAGTTTGATTAAAAATCAGATTTAAAAAAGCATTATTCTCTCCCATATCGGGGTCTCTCGTATTATCACCGGCTGGTGAGTAAATGTGGTCTCTTTTATACCCTTTGAGTAAACTTTTTTCCTGTCACGTTTTCTCTCATTTTCATCGACGGCTGTCGGCAAAAAAATATGGCCATGGGATTTTAAAAAATGTCCCAACTGTAATCGGACAATGAAGGGAAGAAAGGCCTGCCAAGAAAAGATGGAGCATTTATTCCATCTACAGCATCTGCCTTCCCCTTCTACATCGACTCAATCGTTTCCGGCCGGAGTCTCTAAACGTATAATACTGAAAAAGCGTCGTCCGGAAGGCTCGGGGGATCATTCATCGCCGACACCATCGATAGCATCAACGAAGTCAATGTCGGAACACCGTCTGAAGCATCGCCATCGGCACCGACACCCATCGATACCAGAGGCGCTTCTCTCCCCAGAGGAATCGACTGCGAAACGGCCTAGACTCCAGGAAACATCGGTGCCTTCGACACCGAGGCCTTCACCCCATATCGAAGCACTGATCGTCGAACCTCCACAGGGCCCTGTGGAAGGACCATCGACACCTCCACGTGTAGCTGCTCTGCCTGCACTAGCTATCACGGAGGAATTTGACGGATTTCATCCGTCAAGCGGTGCTTCAAGCATTGAAGAATCAGCAGACGTCAATACCGGTGCCCGCACCGATGCCAGTGCCTGCACTGATGCTGGCGGTCCCACCAATGCCGGTGCCTGCACCGATGCCGGTACCACAACCGAAGTCTATACCGAGGCGATCATCGATGCCGATGCCGATTCCATCGCCGATGCCCGACCCGATACCATTATGTCCATTCTTTATTTTACCAGATTTTAAAATTCCAGCAACCAGTCCCACAGATAACTTTGACTACAGATGCATCCACCTTAGGTTGGGGAGCTCACTTAAACAATCTCCAAACCCAGGGTACTTGGACAAAACTCGAAGCAACATTTCACATCAATTTCCTGGAACTTCGAGCTATACTTTATGCTCTGCATGCGATCAAGTTCTGCCTTTCACACAAGACTGTTCTGATCCAAATGGACAACACAGTAGCCATGTGGTACATCAACAAACAGGGAGGTACGGGCTCGTATCTCCTTTGTCAAGAAGCCGCACAAATTTGGAACTGGGCCCTGATACACTCAATGTTTCTCCGGGTCACTAATCTGGCAGGCATTCACAACATAGTGGCAGATCGACTCAGTCGTCAGTTCCAACCACACGAATGGTCCCTGGATCCCTTAGTAGCGACCAGGATATTTCAACGTTGGAGGCAACCAACAATAGACCTCTTTGCATCACACCTGAATCACAAAGTGGACAAGTTCTGTGCTCTGCACAAAGGGGTAGATTTTCAGACGAGCGCGAACAGCCTACTTTTGTTTGCGCTCCAGGCGCAAACAAAAGTACGCTGGATTTTAGTAGATACGCGCGTAGTCGCGCGTATCGGCTAAAATCCTGGATCGGCGCGCGCAAGGCTATCGATTTCGTATAGCCTGCGCGCGCCGAGCCGCGCAGCCTACCCCCGTTCCCTCCTAGGCCGCTCCGAAATCGGAGCGGCCTAGAAGGGAACTTTCCTTTGCCCTCCCCTCACCTTCCCCTCCCTTCCCCTACCTAACCCACCCGCCCGGCCCTGTCTAAACCCCCATCCTACCTTTGTTGGGGGATTTACGCCTCCCGGAGGGAGGCATAAATCCCCGCGCGCCAGCGGGCCTCCTGCGCGCCGGGCCGCGACCTGGGGGCGGGTACGGAGGGCGCGGCCACGCCCCCGGGCCGTAGCCACGCCCCCGTACCCGCCCCAAAACGCTGCCGACACGCCCCCGCAACGCCGCGCGCTCCGGCCCCGCCCCTGACACGCCTCCCGACACGCCCACTCCGAAAACCCCGGGACTTACGCGAGTCCCGGGGTTCTGCGCGCGCCGGTGAGCCTATGTAAAATAGGCTCACCGGCACGCAGGGCCCTGCTCGCGTAAATCCGCCCAAAACCGGGCGGATTTACGCGAGCAGGGCTCTGAAAATCCGCCCCAAACAGAAACACCAGCCAGCCAAGGACACCTTTGCTCACACTTGGAACTCAGGCCTTCTATACGCGTATCCTCCAATACCGCTCATAACCAAAACTCTAGTGAAGCTACAAAAGGACAAGGGGTCCATGATACTCATAGCCCCGTATTGGCCTTGACAAGTATGGTTTCCACACTTCTAGACCTCTCGATCAGAGAACCAATTCGCCTGGGTGTAGCTCCCATTCTCATAACTCAGGATCAGGGTCGGTTGCGCCATCCCAACCTTCAATCCCTATCCCTGACAGCATGGATGTTGAAAGCTTGATTTTACAACCACTCAATCTTTCAACCAATGTCTCTCAAGTGCTTATAGCTTCACGTAAACCTTCAACACGAAAGAATTATTCTTCAAAATGGAAAAGGTTTGCCTTGTGATGCATGCAAGAGTATTGACCCTTTCTCCTACCCCACAACTTCTCTACTAGGCTATTTATACCATCTTTCAGATTCTGGTCTCCAGACATCATCTGTAAGAGTACATTTAAGTTTAATCTCAGCATACCATAACAAGATGGGAGATGCATCAATATCTCTACATCCTCTTGTCAGTAGATTTATGAGAGGTTTAATTCACCTTAAACCACCAATTCGACCACCTGTCACAGAATGGGACCTGAATTTGGTCTTAACAAGACTCAAGCGTTCTCCTAGTTTCCTGTTACCAAGCTGACCCTGCACGTCAGCATGTTAGTAGGCAACTGTGAGGGTAGGAGGTAGTGAACTTGGCTCCTTCCCCAATCCCAAATTTCAGCTCCTCCACTCCCCAGTCAAGGCACAACACTCATCCCTTCCCCATCTCTATTTTGAATTTAATGCCAGTTAACTGTAGAATATACTATGACCCACATGTGGTTCATAATGCTGATAATTGGCACCATTTGACAGTTAGCACTGGAGCTGGCAAGATCTTCCTGCTAGCAGAGGAGCTATAGAAAGGGATTGGGGACCCTGGATAATTTGGGGAGGAGGCTCAAGGGGGATGTCATTGAATCAGGGCTAGGGGATATTGGATTGGAGGGGGAACGATTTGGGACATAAGGCCGGGGCAGAGGGAATTTGAATTCTGAGTGCTGGGGAGGAGCCGGTTGTCATGGTGCATGTGGGCACCAACGACATTGGAAAATGTGGAAGAGAGGTTCTGGAAGCCAAATTTAGGATTTTAGGTAGAAAGCTGAAATCCAGAACCCCCAGGGTGGCTTTCTCTGAAATGCTTCCTGTTCCACGTGCAGGTCCCCAGAGGCAGGCAGAGCTCCAGAGTTTCAATGCGTGGATGAGACGATGGTGCAGGGAAGAGGGATTCAGTTTTGTAAGGAACTGGGGAAACTTTTGGGGAAAGGGGAGACTTTTCCGAAAGGATGGGCTCCACCTTAACCAGAGTGGAACCAAGCTGCTGGCACTAACGATAGAGCAGCTTTTAAACTAGAACAAGGGGGAAAGCCGACAGTCACTCAGCAGTGCATGGTTCGGAGAAATGTATCCTTGAAGGATACTAATGAAACAGGAGAGTTAGGGCATCCCAACAGAGAGGTTCCATTAAATGCAAACATAGTTCATATACCTATATGTAAAAAAACACCAAAGCTAATGATTTCCGAATTATCCCAAAAAACTGAAAAGCAGGTTGTTAAAACAAGCAAAAATCACACTTTGAAATGTCTGTATGCCAATGCCAGAAGTCTAAGTAATAAGATGGAAGAGCTAGAGTGTATAGCAGCAAATCATGAGATTGACATAATTGGCATCACAGAGACTTGGTGGAAGGAGGATAACCAATGGGACAGTGCTATATCAGGGTACAAATTATATCGCAATGATAGGGAGGATCAACTTGGTGGGGGTGTGGTACTTTATGTCCGGGAGGGTATAGAGTCCAACAGGATAAAGATCATACAAGAGACTAAATGCTCAGTAAAATCTATATGGGTAGAAATCCCATGTGTGTTGGGTAAGAGTATAGTGATAGGAGTATACTACCGTCCACCTGGACAAAATGGTCAGACAGATGATGAAATGCTAAGAGAAATCAGGGAAGCAAACCAATTTGGCAGTGCAATAATAATGGGAGATTTCAATTACCCCAATATAGACTGGGTAAATGTAACATCAGGACTTGCTAGAGACATAACGTTCCTGGATGTAATAAATGATTGCTTCATGGAGCAATTGGTTCAGGAACCAACAAGAGAGGGAGCTATTTTAGATTTAATTCTTAGTGGAACGCAAGATTTGGTGAGCCTGACTTCAGTGCCGGGAAAAATAGTGGAAACTATTCTCAAGAACAAAATTGTAAAGCATATAGAAAAACATGATTTAATGGAACATAGTCAACATGGATTTACCCAAGGGAAGTCTTGCCTAACAAATCTGCTTCATTGTTTTGAAGGGCTTAATAAACATGTGGATAAAGGTGAACCGGTAGATGTAGTGTATTTGGATTTTCAGAAGACGTTTGACAAAGTCCCTCATGAGAGGCTTCTACGTAAACTGGAATTTGTTGCCAGAGGATGTGGTTAGTGCAGTTAGTGTAGCTGGGTTCAAAAAAGGTTTGGATAAGTTCTTGGAGGAGAAGACTATTAATGGCTATTAATCAATTTTACTTAGGGAATAGCCACTGCTATTAATTGCATCAGTAGCATGGGATCTTCTTAGTGTTTGGATAATTGCCGGGTTCTTGTGGCCTGGTTTTGGCCTCTGTGGAAACAGGATGCTGGGCTTGATGGACCCTTGGTCTGACCCAGCATGGCAATGTCTTATGTTCTACCTGATATCCTGATAAATGTATATGCATATGTCATGTTCGTGCATAAGTTTACCTGAACTGAGTGAAGGCATTCCTGGGACAGAATTAGGGAGAGGTTTGCTCTTCTATGCAGACTTTTGTATTTTCAAAAGTGTGCACATAAAATTTCTTAACCAATATCTGCACACAACAGGGAAGGGCCTATAAAAGGCCACTGGTGCATCTCCTCTTTGCCTCAGCAATAGGTTTTCCTACTGCCTGAGTAGTGTGAGTTGCCTCAGCATCCCTGCTCTTGTGTTCTTCAGTTCCAGGGTCTTCAGTTTCAGTGTCTTCCTTCTTCAGTTCTTGTGCTCCTTATCCTGTTCATCAGTCCACATGGTTAGTTCTTTAGTTCTTCTGTGTGCCTCGCCTCCTATGTTGCTTCTCGTCTTCCTGCCCTGCCTCTCCATCCTGCCTTTCCCATGGACAGACACCAGGTATTGACCTAGGTCTGACTTCTGGATTTCCTTGAATGCCACCAGCCTCTGACCACTGCCTTATGTCTAGATCTCCTTGAACGCTGCCTGCCTCTGACCACTGCCTGACTTCTGGATCTCCTTAAATGCCACCTACCATTCACCCTGGCCTATTTCTGGACTCCCCCTGCAAGCTCAAAAGATCTTCTGACCATCAACAGGAGGTCCAATCTAAGATCTGCCAGTAACGGCACCCTAAAGCTCAACCTGCGGGGAACGTGACTGGTATAGGCGAAGCTCTAGTTGGACCTCGGCCTTCTCTGACTCCACCTGCCGACAGTGGGAACCTACAGGGCTCCTCCCTGCTGGATGTGCTAACTCCATCTTGGTCCAAGGGTCCACACTTCCAACAGTGTGTAAGTGTATGTGGGTGCACATATGTTTTATTTGAACACTAGTGTATCTGATGCATGGATTTGCCATCTAATTTATGCAGGCTGTTACAGAATAACCCCTCTCCCCCCCCCCCCCCCCCAGGTATGCTAAAATCATAAGTCCTTACAACCCTATGGTGCTAGCTTATCATTTTCTAAAGAGAAAAATCTGTTTTTAGCTATGGTGAATGCACAATACTTTACTGTATTTCAACAGCCACAAAATCTATTGTTAGTTGTGGAATCCAGAGAACCAGTACTTATTATACTGATAGCATGTCTTCTAATAACTGTCTGAGAACTTTTCAACCAACTATTCCCAAACAGTCTTATCATGGCCAGCACAAGTAGGAGAAGAGGATTGATTGTAAAGATCCAAAAATATGAAAGAAATAGCTATAGTAGCAACAAAAGTGTTTTTCTTAATAATCCGGTTGTTAGTTAATTGATCTTCTATTCCTTCTATACAGCCACTTTCCCTGTCTTAAAAAATACCATTCTAGAAGCACAGTCCAGATGTATTCCACACATTAAGAAAGGTGGAAAGAAGGCAAAACGATTACCGGCATGGTTAAAAGGGGAGGTGAAAGAAGCTATTTTAGCCAAAAGATCTTCATTCAAAAATTGGAAGAAGGATCCAACAGAAGAAAATAGGATAAAGCATAAACATTGGCAAGTTAAATGTAAGACATTGATAAGACAGGCTAAGAGAGAATTTGAAAAGAAGTTGGCTGTAGAGGCAAAAACTCACAGTAAAACTTTTTTAAATATATCCGAAGCAGAAAGCCTGTGAGGGAGTCAGTTGGACCTTTAGATGATCGAGGGGTTAAAGGGGCACTTAGAGAAGATAAGGCCATCGCGGAAAGATTAAATGATTTCTTTGCTTCGGTGTTTACTGAAGAGGATGTTGGGGAGGTACCCGTAATGGAGAAGGTTTTCATGGGTAATGATTCAGATGGACTGAATCAAATCACGGTGAACCTAGAAGATGTGGTAGGCCTGATTGACAAACTGAAGAGTAGTAAATCACCTGGACCGGATGGTATACACCCCAGAGTTCTGAAGGAACTAAAAAATGAAATTTCAGACCTATTAGTAAAAATTTGTAACTTATCATTAAAATCATCCATTGTACCTGAAGACTGGAGGATAGCAAATGTAACCCCAATATTTAAAAAGGGCTCCAGGGGCGATCCGGGAAACTACAGACCGGTTAGCCTGACTTCAGTGCCAGGAAAAATAGTGGAAAGTGTTCTAAACATCAAAATCACAGAACATATAGAAAGACATGGTTTAATGGAACAAAGTCAGCATGGCTTTACCCAGGGCAAGTCTTGCCTCACAAATCTGCTTCACTTTTTTGAAGGAGTTAATAAACATGTGGATAAAGGTGAACCGGTAGATATAGTATACTTGGATTTTCAGAAGGCGTTTGACAAAGTTCCTCATGAGAGGCTTCTAGGAAAAGTAAAAAGTCATGGGATAGGTGGCGATGTCCTTTCGTGGATTGCAAACTGGCTAAAAGACAGGAAACAGAGAGTAGGATTAAATGGGCAATTTTCTCAGTGGAAGGGAGTGGACAGTGGAGTGCCTCAGGGATCTGTATTGGGACCCTTACTGTTCAATATATTTATAAATGATCTGGAAAGAAATACGACGAGTGAGATAATCAAATTTGCAGATGACACAAAATTGTGCAGAGTAGTTAAATCACAAGCAGATTGTGATAAATTGCAGGAAGACCTTGTGAGACTGGAAAATTGGGCATCCAAATGGCAGATGAAATTTAATGTGGAAAAGTGCAAGGTGATGCATATAGGGAAAAATAACCCATGCTATAATTACACGATGTTGGGTTCCATATTAGGTGCTACAACCCAAGAAAGAGATCTAGGTGTCATAGTGGATAACACATTGAAATCGTCGGTTCAGTGTGCTGCGGCAGTCAAAAAAGCAAACAGAATGTTGGGAATTATTAGAAAAGGAATGATGAATAAAACGGAAAATGTCATAATGCCTCTGTATCGCTCCATGGTGAGACCGCACCTTGAATACTGTGTACAATTCTGGTCGCCGCATCTCAAAAAAGATATAATTGCGATGGAGAAGGTACAGAGAAGGGCTACCAAAATGATAAGGGGAATGGAACAACTCCCCTATGAGGAAAGACTAAAGAGATTAGGACTTTTCAGCTTGGAGAAGAGACGACTGAGGGGGGATATGATAGAGGTGTTTAAAATCATGAGAGGTCTAGAATGGGTAGATGTGAATCGGTTATTTACTCTTTCAGATAGTAGAAGGACTAGGGGACACTCCATGAAGTTAGCATGGGGCACATTTAAAACTAATCGGAGAAAGTTCTTTTTTACTCAACGCACAATTAAACTCTGGAATTTGTTGCCAGAGAATGTGGTTCGTGCAGGTAGTATAGCTGTGTTTAAAAAAGGATTGGATAAGTTCTTGGAGGAGAAGTCCATTACCTGCTATTAGGTTCACTTAGAGAATAGCCACTGCCATTAGCAATGGTTACATGGAATAGACTTAGTTTTTGGGTACTTGCCAGGTTCTTATGGCCTGGATTGGCCACTGTTGGAAACAGGATGCTGGGCTTGATGGACCCTTGGTCTGACCCAGTATGGCATTTTCTTATGTTCTTATGTTCTTATGTTCTTATGCTTTCTTTTTTATATCTCACACTATTGAAAAGTATGTGCATAAGTGAAAACTCCATCACAACCCAAGCTTTGGGTAAACTTATATGCCTAAAGGACATGCTTGCATAAGTTCACCCATACATTGGCTGGACAATTTTTTAAAAAAACATAAGAACATAAGATTGCCATAATGGATCAGACCAAGAGTCGTCAAGCCCAGCATTCTGTTTCCAACAATGGTCAATCCAGGCTACAAGTACCTAGCAAGTACACAAAAATTAAGTAGATCCCATGCTACTGATGTCAGTAATAGCAGTGGTTATTCCCTAAGTCAACTTGATTAATAACAGTCGATGGACTTCTCTTCCCAAAACTTATCCAAACCTTTTTTGAACCCAGCTAAAATAACTGCACTAACCACATCCTCTGGCAACAAATTCCAGAGCTTAATTGTGCGTTGAGTAAAAAAGAATTTTCATGGAATGCCCCATACTCCTTCTATTATCCGAAAGTGTAAATAACCGATTCACATCTACTCGTTCAAGACCTCTCATATTCTTAAAGACCTCTATCATATCCCCCTCAGCAGTCTCTTTTCTAAGCTGAACAGCCCTAACCCTTCAGCCTTTCCTCATAGGGGAGCTGTTCCATCCCCTTTATCATTTTGGTTGCCCTTCTCTGTACCTTCTCCATCGCAAGTATACCTTTTTTGAGATGCGGCGACCAGAATTGTACACATGTGTTTGTCGCTTTCTGACGTCTCTGCTCCGCCCACCTTACCTCATTGGCGACTCCCTCTGGGGTTGATGGAAGGCTAGCTGCTGTGGCACCTCCAGGCCGTCCTCCTCCGGCATCCCCAGACCGGCTCGACACTGCAGGCTGCCATGTTGACCAGATGCCTAAGGGTGCGTGCACGGCCCGACTGATGTACCGGCGTTGACGCGAACCTCAGGGGCGTCCCCCTGAGATGATGTCATCAGCTTCAGATATTTAAGGTCTCAGTTTTCGCTAACAAGACGAGTTAGCAAGGGTTCGCTTCCTCCTGGTCGCTGCAGATGAGATTCGCTTTCCGCAAACCTAGCTACTCTGCCTCCTCGGACTTCACTAGAGGTACCCGCTCCTCGGAGGCCTCACTCTCTCTTTTTCTTTTCAGGTCGCAGTCCGGAACCGGTACTCGCTCCTCGAGGACCCACGTCCCGGACCAGCTCCTGAATACCACTTCTGCTAAGAAGTCATCGCAGCTTACAACATTAGTGAGTTTCCATCTATCTCTCAGAGCTTTCCCTGGAACCAGGTACTCGCTCCTCGAGGGCCTACTGCATCCCAACTCCTAAACTGCTTCAAGAGATTATTTTGTGAGTGTTACCATCAAGGACTTGTTCCAGAACTCTGCAAATACTGCCTACTCACTTTCTTAGTTTCTCTACAGCTCAGCCACCCTGGGATCGCTGTTCCAGTACCTGAGGGACTACAGCCCAGTCGGGCGCTTCCAGCTCACTACTGCCACCTCTGGTGGTTTAATATATTGTCTAACAAAAGAACTAGTGTGTGTCTGTCTCCTACACTAGCCTGACCAGTGGTCCCTCTCGGGATCTCCCCCGAGGGCGGAGTCACCTGCCACTGGTCCAAGGATCCACCCACAACTATTCTAAATAATAACAGATTGCTATCTCCAGCAACTCCGTTAATAACAGATTGCTAATTCCCAGCTTTAACAACAGAGCTTTAATAACAGATTGCTAACTCCATGGATCCGGCTTGACTCCAGGGTTCCAGCTTGACTCCAGGGTTTTAGCTTGACTCCAGGGTTTCGGTTAACTACATCGATCCAGCACAACTCAATGCTTTACAGGCTATACCGGGCCTGGCCCAGCGCATTGCGGAACAACAGGACGCCTTGGAAAAACTTACTTCAGCTTTTCATCAGCTACACACACAGAAGGTTCAAAGTTACAGGAGGTAACTTTAAAGACTACTGTACCACTGGTGGCTCCGATCCGCTTCTCCTGAGAAATACAGAAGACCCGGGGCTTTTTAAACCAGTGCTGCATACACTTTTCCTTACAACCACCTTTATTCACTACTGCTTTCTCCAAGACTACCTACATCCTTTCCTACTTGGATGGTAGGGTCTTGTCTTGGGCATCTACCTTGTGGGAACATAAGGACCCTATTTTGCAGGACATAGAAGGATTTATGGACTTGTTTAAATCCATTTTCGATGACCCTGCTCGAACTTCTGTAGCCGGTTCTGCTTTGGTGGAATTGAAGCAAGGCAACAGATCATTAGCTGAATTTGCCATAGAGTTTAAAACTCTTGCGGCAGAACTCTGCTGGGACCCCAAATGTCTCAAGACTCTCTTTTGCAGAGGCCTGGATACCCATTTAAAAGACGAGCTGGTTGCTCGCGAAACACCTGACTCGCTGGACGAATTAGTAGCCTTGGCCACTCGGATTGATCACCGGCTCCGGGACAAGGTGAAGGAACTCCGGCCTTAGATGTTATCTGGGTTGAATCAGGCTAGCTTTATACCTGCAACTCGAAAGGTTCCAGTAATTTCTGCTGCTGATAAAGACGAACCAATGCAACTTGGTCATGGACATTTGACTTCTAAAGAGAGATTTCGGAAAAAGCACGGCCTTTGCATGTACTGTGATAAGCCTGGCCATGACGTTTCTACATGCTCTATTCATCCAGAAAACAGACGGGCCTAAGTCCTGCAGGAGGACCATTCTTAGGCCTTACCGCGTCCTCTCCTCCGCTTTCTCTCCCAGTCTCCTTGACCTATGGACCGATATCATTTCAGACTCCTGCCCTGGTGGACTCAGGAGCAGGAGGCAACTTTATTATCAGAAGTCTAGTGGAATACTTGAAGATTCCCCTCATCAAATTGAAAGATCCACTACTATTATCTTCCATTCATGGAGAACCCTTACCGGGTAACGTGACTTGCAAAACCGGACCAGTTACTCTTCGCACCGGAGTGCTCCATACAGAATCAATCTCCTTCTTTGTACTGGAAAAGGCTATATATCCCATCGTCCTGGGGTTACCCTGGCTGCAAGTGCATCAACCCCAATTTGACTGGACCTCCCTGTATCTTTCCCGCTGGGGCCCAGAATGCCATGGGAGATGCCTTAAGGATATATCACCTGTTGTTTGCATGCCTACTACTCCAATGATGCCAGGACTGCCGCCCCAATACGCATCCTTTGGGGATGTATTCTCCAAAGAGGCGGTTGATCTTCTTCCTTCACATAGGTCTTATGCTTGTGCCATAAGACTGAAGCCCAATACTGAGCCACCGAAAGGATGGGTGTATCCTCTCTCAGCTCTTGAGAATAAAGCTATGTCGGAATACATTGAAGAAAATCTCCAGAAGGGCTTTATTGAACCATCTAAGTCACCAGCCGGCGCAGGCTTTTTCTTCGTGGAGAAGGCTGGTACCTTACGACCATGTATCAATTACCGAGGTCTAAATGAGATCACAATCAAAGACCGTTACCCCTTGCCGTTAATCTCGGAGCTGTTTGACCGGCTGCAGGGGGCCAAGATATTTTCAAAGCTTGACCTGAAGGGGGCCTACAACCTCATTCGCATTCGGAGTGGCGATGAATGGAAAATGGCCTTCAATAAGCGAGACGGCTACTTTGAGTATCTTGTGATGCCGTTCGGGTTGTGCAATGCACCCGCCATTTTCCAAAATATGATGAACGACATCTTGCGGGATTTGCTGTACAAGAACGTTGTGGTATACCTGGACGACATTTTAATCTTCTCCCAGGATTTGGACACCCACATTGCAGATGTCAAGCAAGTACTCCACCGTCTTCACGAACACCGGCTTTATGCCAAACTCTCTAAGTGTGTATTTCACAAAGACTCAGTGCCTTTTCTAGGCTACATCGTGTCAAAGAAGGGCTTCTAAATGGACCCTCACAAACTTGAAAGTATCAAGAATCGGTCCCAACCTACCAACCTGAAGGCTTTAAGGAGATTCCTGGGGTTCACCAACTACTATCGGCTTCATAAAGAACTATTCTTCTTTAACTGTACCCTTGACTGCGATGACCCGCAAGGGTGCCAACGTCTCAAATTGGTCAGCGGAGGCCATTTCCTCGTTCGAGAAATTAAAGACTGCCTTCTCCACAGAACCGTGCTTACGGCATCCAGACCCCAACAAGCCCTTTATTGTAGAAGTCGATGCTTCAGATGAGGGTGTAGGGGCTGTGTTGAGTCAAACAGGAGACTCGAAAGCCTTACGTCCCTGTACGTTCTTCTCTAGAAGATTTTCCCCAGCCGAGAAAAACTACGGGATTGGCGACAAAGAACTCCTGGCAATAAAGCTCGCATTCAAGGAATCGCGGCCTTGGCTTGAAGTTGCTCAACATCAAATAACTGTATTCGCAGATCATAAAAACCTAGAGTATCTCCGCCACGCACAACATCTAAATTACAGACAGGCCAGATGCTCTTTATTTTTTAATCATTTCGATTTTGTGCTTAAGTTCCATCCTGGAGATCGAAACACCAGAGCAGATGCTCTGTCATGCTCCTTCCATTCGGAGGATGTGCCTGATAAGCCACAGCACATAATAGACCCGAAGAAGATACTCTTGGCAACTACCCATTCCATATCCGCTGGCAATGCCATCAATTGTCATCCAGCAATATGTACTGGATTGTCGCCATCCATACTCAGCGAATTGTCTCCCATATCTCAAGATCCACCTGTCATCAATGCAGAAGACGACTTAGAGATCAAAATCAAAGAGATACTGGACGTTCATAAAAGAGACAAGATATTTGAATACCTTCTAAGATGGGAAAGTTTCAGCCCCGAAGTACACTCTTGGGAGCCTCAGACCAATATCTTGGATAAAGAGATGCTTCGTCGATTCCATCTCGCGCATCCTTCAAAACCCAAGCCTAGTACCCGCAGAGGAGATTGCCCTTTGAAGGGGGGTACTGTTGTATCCGTCGCTGTCCGACGTCTCTGCTCCACCCACCTTACCTCATTGGCGACTCCCTCTGGGGTTGATGGAAGGCTAGCTGCTGAGGCGCCTCCAGGCCATCCACATCCGGCATCCCCGGACCGGCTCGACGCTGCAGGCCACCATGTTGACCAGATGCCTAAGGGCGCGCGCACGGCCCGAATGATATACCGGCGTTGGCGCGAACCTCAGGGGCGTCCTCCTGAGATGACGTCATCAGCTCCAGATATTTAAGGTCTCAGTTTTCTCTAACAAGACGCGTTAGCAAGGGTTCGCTTCCTCCTGGTCGCTGCGGATGAGATTCACTTTCCGCAAACCTAGCTACTCTGCCTCCTCGGACTTCACTAGAGGTACTCGCTCCTCGGGGGCCTCGCTCTCTCTTTTTCTTTTCAGGTCGCAGTCCGGAACCGGTACTCGCTCCTCAAGCCCATGTCCCGGACCAGCTCCTGAATACCACTTCTGCTAAGAAGTCATCGCTGCTTACAACATTAGTGAGTTTCCATCTATCTCTCAGAGCTTTCCCTGGGACCAGGTACTTGCTCCTCAAGGGCCTACTGCATCCCAACTCCTGAGCTGCTTCAAGAGATTATTTTGTGAGTGTTACCATCAAGGACTTGTTCCAGAACTCTGCATATACTGCCTACTCACTTTCTTAGTTTCTCTACAGCTCAGCGACCTTGGGATCGCTGTTCCAGTACCTGAGGGGCTACAGCCCAGTCGGGCGCTTCCAGCTCACTACTGCCACCTCTGGTGGTTTATTAAATTGTCTAATAAAAGAACTAGTGTGTGTCTGTCTCCTACACTAGCCTGACCAGTGGTCCCTCTCGGGATCTCCCCCGAGGGCGGGGTCACCTGTCACTGGTCCAAGGATCCACCCACAACTATTCTAAATAATAACAGATTGCTATTTCCAGCAACTCCGTTAATAACAGATTGCTAATTCCCAGCTTTATCAACAGAACTTTAATAACAACACAGTATTCAAGATGTGGTCTCACCATGAAGCGATACAGAGGCATTATGACATTTTCCGTTTTATTAACCATTCCCTTCCTAATTATTCCTAACATTCTGTTTGCTTTTTTGACTGCCGCAGCACACTGAGACGACAATTTCAATGTATTATCCTAGATCTTTTTCCTGGGTGGTAGTTCCTAATATAGAACCTAACATCATGTAACTACAGTATGGGTTATTTTTCCCTATATGCATCACCTTGCACTTGTCCACATAAAATTTCATCTGCCATTTGGATGCCCAATCTTCCAGTTTCGCAAGGTCCTCCTGCAATTTATCACCATCTGCTTGTGATTTAACTACTCTGAATAATTTTGTATCTTCTGCAAATTTGATTTCCTCACTTGTCGCATTCCTTTCCAGATTATTTATAAATATATTGAAAAGCACTGGTCCAATTACAGATCCCTGAGGCTCTCCACTGTTTACCCTTTTCCACTGAGAAAATTGATCATTTAATCCTACTCTTTGTTTGTAATCCACGAAAGGACATCTCCTCCTTTTCCATGACTTTTTAGTTTCCTTAGAAGCCTCTTATGAGGGACTCTGTCAAACGCCTTCTGAAAATCCAAATACACTACTTCTACTGGTTCACATTTATCCACATGTTTATTAACCCCTTCAAAAAAATGAAGCAGATTTTTGAGGCAAGACTTCCCTTAACATAGAAACAGAAATGACGATAGAAAAGGACCAAATGGTCCATCCACTCTGCCCAGCAAGCTTATGGTAGTAACTACTGGCCATACAAGCCACCTGTATAATTATCAGTTTCTCAGACTGTCAAAGTCAGGGCCCTTGTTGGTTGCTGTTTGAGTCCAATTCCCCGTTACCACTTGCCAGTGAAGCAGAGAGCAATGTTGGAGTTGCATCAACAGCAGGTTAAGGGTAGTAACTGCTATATCATCAAGTTACTCCCATGCTTATTTGTTTTCCCAGACTACAATTTAATGTCCTTGTTGGTTGCTGTCTGAATCTAATTCCCCTTTTCCTCTTTTCCCCTTGCCATTGAAGCAGAGAACAATGATGGAGTTGCATCAATAGCATAAAGGCTTATTGGTTAAGGGTAAGAACCGCGACACCACAAGTTGCCCCAATGCACTCTTTTCTTCATTCCCATCCTCTAGCCTTAAGAGATCCCCAGTGTTTATCCCATGCTCCTTTGAAATCTTTTACTGTTTTTGTCTTCACCTCCTCCGGTGACATTGGTTCTGAGTCGTCCTCCCTGGAGTTTAATTTTACGACCCCTAGTTCTATTGATTTCTTTGTTGTTGATTGTGCATCATTAAAACCTTTCAGGTATCTGAAGGTTTGTATCATAACTCCCCTGCACCTTCTCTCCTCCAGAGTATACATATTTAGGACCTTCAACCACTCCTCATAAGTCATTTGATAGAGACCCACCGCCATTTTGATTGCCCTTCTCTGGACCACCTCTATCCTGTCTCTGTCCCTTTTAAGATACTATCTCCAGAACTCAACACAGTACTCCGGTGAGGCCTCACCAAGGACCTGTACAAGGGGATTATCACCCTCTTATCTTACTGGTTATTACTCTCTCAATGCAGCCCAGCATTCTTATGGCTTTTGCTACCACTTTGTCACATTGCTTTGCTGTCTTCAGATCGTTAGACACTAACACCCCAAGGTCTTTCTTTTGTTCTGTGCACAACAGCTCTTCACCCCCATCACATACAGCTCTTTTGGATTACCACACCCCAGATGCATGATTCTGCACTTCTTGACATTGAATGCCAGTTGCCATATCTTCGTCCACCATTCAAGCTTCCTTAAATTACATCTCATTCTCTCTAATCCTTCCGGCATGTCCACTTTGTTGCAGATCTTAGTGTCATCCGCAAATAGACAAATTTTACCTTCTATCCCTTCCACAATGTCGCTCACAAAGATATTGAACAGAACTGGTCCCAACATTGATCCCTGTGGCACTCCACTTAATACCGTTTTCTCTTCAGAGTAGGTTCCATTTACCATCACACGCTGTCTTCCATCCATCAACCAGTTTGTAATCCATGCCACCACCTTAGCGCACACTCCCAAGCATCTCATTTTATTCATGAGTCTTCTATGTGGGACTGTATCAAAAGATTTACTAAAATCCAAGTAAATCACATCGAGCACTCTTCCCTGATCCAATTCTCTAGTCACCCAATCAAAAAAATCAATTAGATTCGTCTGACAGGTCCTTCCCCTGATGAATCCATGCTGTCTTAGATCGAGCAACCCACTGGATTCTAGCTAGTTCACTATTCTTTCCTTCAGCAGAGTCTCCATTAATTTTCCCACCACTGAGGTGAGGCTAACCAGCCTGTAGTTTCCAGTCTCCTCTCTGTTCCCACTTTTGTGAAGCAGGACCACCATCGCTCCTCTCCAATCACTCAGCACCACTCCCGTTTCCAAGGATCTATTGAAAAGGTCACACAGCAGACCCGCCAGCACATCTCTGAGTTCCCTCAGTATCCTGGGATGAACCTCATCAGGCTCCATGGCTTTGTCCATTTTCAGTTTTCCTAGCTCTTCCCATACATTCTCTTCTGTAAACTGAGTTTCGTCTGCTCCACTGCCTTCCACAGTCTTGTTAACTAGCAATGGGTCTTCTTTAGTGAACACCGATCGGAAGTATTTGTTTAATATTACCGCCATTTCTTCGAGTCTCTCCACACATCGATCCTGGTCCTCTTTCAGTTTCACTATAGCTCTTTGAACCTTTCTCCTTTCTCTGATGTGTCTGAAGAATGTTTTGTCACCTCGCTTTACCTCTTTGGCAATCCTTTCTCTGCCAGACCTTTTGCTTTATTGATTACTTTCTTTGCTTCAGGCTAACTGGTCTATAGTTTCCTGGATCACCCCTGGAGCCCTTTTTAAATATTGGGGTCTTTCTGCAATGGCCTTATCTTCCCTAAGAGCCCTTTAACCCCTCGCTCATCTAATGGTCTAACCCACTCCCTCACAGGTTTCCTGCTTTGGATATATTTTTAAATTTTTTATTATCAGTTTTTGCCTCTACGGCCAACTTTATTTCAAATTCTCTCTTAGCCTGTCTTATCAATGTTTTATACTTGACAATTACTCCTGGGGGAATTCTGCGCTACTGCGGAATGCAGAATTTGTGCTGAATTCCTCCTTCGCGCAGAATTCCTCCCTCACTTCGCAGATTTCTTCACTCGTCGCAGTTCCCACAGATTTCATTGCTGCTGCACAGATTTCAATTCCACCGTGCAGATTTCCTCCCTCGCTGCTCTCGTGATTTCCTCCCGCACCAGAAAAGGATTAAAAAAACCCTGGAAGCATTCCACGCACGGACAGCGGCCAATCCGGGACAGCGACGTCAGGTGGCACACGGAGAGTGGAGGCATCGCATCGCAGCACGGCACTGGCGGCTCGAGGAGCAAGCAGCAAGGAGGAGAAGAGGGAGAGAGAGAAGGGAGGGGAACAGAGGGGAGGGGGAAATAGAAAGAGAGAAGGGGAAGAGAAAAAGAGAAGGGGAAAAGAGATGAAGGCAGAAAAAGAGAGGAGAAGAGGGAGATAAGGGAGGGGAACAGAGGGGAGGGGGAGGGAGAAAGAGAAGGGGGAAAGAAACAGAAGGGGAAAAGAGAAGAGGGGAAAAAAGAGAGGAGGAGAAGAGAGAGGGGGAGAGAGAGAAGGGAGGGGAAGTCAGGTGGCGCACGGAGAGTGGGGGCATTGCAGCACGGCACCGGCGGCTTGAGGTAAGCAAGCAAGGAGGAGAAGAGGGGGAGAGAGAGAAGGGAGAGGAACAGAGGAGAAGGGGAAGGGGGACAGAGAAAGAGAGAAGAGAGAAAGAAGGGGGAGGGGGAAAGAGCGGGGCTAAAGAAGAGGCCCTGGTCCTGAGAGTGTATGTTTGAGCCCTTGTGTTTGTTGTGAGCCAGTGGGTAGGTGTCTACCTGGGAGTCTGTATCGGGGGGGAGTGTGTGTATGTGTGAGAGAGAGTTGTATGTGAGGAGACAGAACATGTGTGTGACAGATGGCATGTGAGAGAAAGCATATGTCTGATATCATGTAAGAGAGACAGTGAGCAGCGATACTCAGGTGGAGAGGTTAGCAACATTTCCACCTTACTTTCCTGCAGTGCACAGCTCCTTCCCTCTGGTAGCTCTTTTTCTTGTGGCTAAGATCAGCTCCCTTGTGTGCTGCCCTACTTTTGGCCTGCTGCTCCCACAGCCACAGGCCTCCTGCTTGGCTGCTTCTCTCATCAAGGAGGTGCGAGGGTTGCCACTGTTGGGGTAGTATCCCGCCACCACTTCTTTCTCCAGGGGGCTAGAAGGGGAAAAAGTGTCTTTACTTGGCCGTTCTGTCCACGTTTCTGGAATCCACATGTTGCTGCATGCTCTTATCACTCACTGCCATTGCTCACTCCTTCTTTCCCTCTGAGACAGTAGCAGCATGTTATCTCAGTCCCCAAGCATGTTCAAAACCTGCAGGCTAGTCAGGCACTAATCTCATGCATTGCAAGATTAGGAAAGCCAACTTTAGCCAGCCTGTAAGTTTTACAAATGCTTCCTGAGCCTAAAGCAGGGTTCCTTCCAGATTAATTTTCTTCAGCAGTGGGATATGGTAAATGGCACCACCACCGCCTCCAAGACCAGGGCAGGCAGTGGTGCTGTAATGAGTTCTGCAATGCTGCCTTCTTTTACCTCAGGCAGTCTCCAGTGGTGGAAACAGGATGGGCGCTGCAGTGTTGCTATTTTCCAACCAAGACAATCTCCAGCATTGGTGGCAACAGGATGGACTTCAAGGTGCTGCCTTCTTCTGGCCAGGGCAGTCATCAGCAGTAGTGGGATGGGCTCCATGGTGCTGCATTCTTCCAACTGGGTCAGTGATAGCAGTGAGAGGACTTCATGGCATTATTTTCTTCTGGCCGGGGCAGTGGTAGTGATGGGATGGGCTCCATGGCATTGCCTTCTTCTGATCAAGCAGTCTCTCCAGCATCAGAGGTGAGACAGGCTATGTGGCACTGCCTTCTTCCAGCTGGGGCAGTGTCCAGTAGTGGTAGCAGTGGGATGAGTTTTGTGACACTATCTTCTTCTGGCCAGGGCAATGTCCAGCAGTGGTGGTAATGGAATTGGCTCCACCGCAGTCTCCTGCAGTGGTGATGGTACTGGGGTGAGTTTTTCAGTGCGGCCTTCTTCTGGCAGAGGCAGTTTTCCACTTTGGCAATGGCGGGGTGGGCTCCATTGTATAAATAATAAAGTACTCTTTACAATTTTGACGATTACAGAACTATATATTCAATATGACGTCAATATGGTATTTGCCTTTAGATTAACTGTATTAGAATCCCAACATTCATAAATACCTAATGTATCTCACAGATGACCTTCATAACGCCCTGCAGTATTTAGGGCATTACTGCTCCATTATTAAACTGCTAAAGGGCCATCTTTAAACATTGGTCGTGTACTGTCCAGCACTCAAAGATATATTTTTTTTCTTTTTTGAATTATATTAAAACTCAGTATTATATTATATTGTGCAGTAATTTAAAGTGTTTGCCATTCACCAATATCACAACTTTAGGTACTTCTCTTAAATGGCAGAGTTCATTTCAGCTCTATTCAGTATTTATGAATGTTGGGATTCTAATACAGTTAATCTAAGGGGTGGGCTCCATGACATTGCTTTCTTCTGACTAGGGCAGTCACCAACAGCAACAGTGGAGGGATTAGCTTTATGGTGCTGCCTTCCAACCAGGGTAGGCTCTAGCAGTGCAGCGGGACTGGTTCCACAAGGCTGTCTTCTTCCAACTGGAGTATTCTCCAGCAGCAGCAACAGTGGAATGGATTCTGCAGTGCTGCTTTTTCTGACCGGTGCAGTGTCCAGTGGCATGGCAAGATAGATTTATTTATTTACAAAGGGGTAGATTTTAAAAGGTGCGCGAGTGCGTCCATGTGTGCACGCTTCCTGGCACGCACACATGGACGCGCTGATTTTATAACATGTGCGAGCCGGCGCACGCATGTTATAAAATCTGGGGGCCGCGAGCACATGCGCACCAGATTTTATAATCCATGCACACATTTGCAGGCGGCACGCATAGGGGGGGCCTAATTTTATAAAGGTACGAGCAGCGACGAGATTGGGCCTCTCCCAGTTCCCTAAGCCCCTGCCTAACCTTTCTTCCCCTTCCGCTCTCCTCCCCACCCCTAAATCTAACCTACCTTACCTTTTTTTTTTTATTTTGTAAGTTGCTGCTCCTCCGGAGCAGAAGCAATTTGCACTCGCCGGCTGACCGCCGACATGCGCTTCCCCGGCACAGCAGCAAATGGCCACTGAACCGGCCGCCTCCAACCCCACCCCTCCCTGCCCCCCGGACCACCCCTTTCTCTGGGCCCGGCACTTATTCGCGTACTGGGGTTTATGTGCGTAGCCGGGCCTGTCTGAAAATTCGCCTGGCGCGATTAAGACCCGAACACGTGCGTAAACCCGGGATTTACGTTGCCAGGCATTTAAAATCTGCCCGAAAATATATAGCCCGCATCTGCTTCCAAAGTACAGAGCGTCAAATGGATCAAATTCATAATAAAACATAAATATGCTTGCGGCATAGCTGTATATGCATGGTGGTGTGCCATAGCACACCATTTGGGAAACAACATTAGGGCACAGGTTCTGGTTTCTGCAAACAGCAAAATAGCATCCATGTTGAAGCAGAGCTAGAAAATTGAGAGTAGCTAAGCAGGAACCATTTTAGATAACGTCAAGTACTTTAACGAATCAACTAAAAATTGGAAAATAAATGGCTATCAGGTTTTTTTGTAATTGTAGGGTTATTTATTTAAGAACAGTGTGGATGTCTTGCTGCTTTAAGGCAGTGCAAATGATACTGTGTTGTGTTGTAATCTAATGTCATAAAAACTGAATGATCTTATAGTCAATGTTTTTAATATTGTTATATAATGTACTGGTAGAACAGGTAAATCCTTTAATTCAAAGGTGTTGAAAGAAGCATTAAAGGCTGTAAAGAAAACAATCTAAATGCAATAAGTCAGAAGAGCTAGCAGTGTAGCAAGGCAGCTTATAGACAGTTGAGAACCTGAGTGTTGGTTCATTTCCACTATTCACTGCTCCCTATAAGACCTTGAGCAAAACATTTTCATCTCCTTGTACTTAGACATAAGATTTGGGAAAGGGACATTAGAACCATATACAATTTCTTGTACATTGATGATACTGTCGCCTTCATTTTTCAAAAATCCTGAGCTACATAAATGACGAAATATTTGGAGCTATTTGTCCTGCAGCATTTTTTTTTTTTTCGTTTGCTGCAAGAAAAATGTCTATGCTGACTGGTTTTTTATATATATGCATCAGCAGTCTGTTTTTATTGTTTTTAATATATAAGTACACAGTCAGGGTAATTTTCAAAGGAAAATGTATATGTAAAATACTATCATAGCAATTTTCAAAAACCCATTTACCCGTACTACGTGAAGTTTACATGGATAAAACATTTTGACAATTCCCTAGCATATATTGTGGCTATTTTCTCTACCTAGTCCGCAGGACGCACCCAGCCCGTTGGGTTTTCAGGATATCTATAATGAATTTGCATGACATAAAATTGTATGCACTATCTCCATTGTATGCAAGTCTGTCTCATGCATATTCATTGTGAAGATCTTGAAAATTCTATGGACTGGGTGTGTCCTGCAGAATGGGTTGAGAACCACTGCTCTAGAGTAATGTTACAACAGAACAGACGATGAGTTTGTAGGTTACCAGTTAACTTTCATGTTTTATATTTACTGTTGAAATACAGCTTAGTAGTATTGTTGCCAAGTTTATAATATATTAATGACGCTTTGTTTTGCAGTCTTGCCTTTTTTGACCCAGCAGTTTCCTCCTGCTTCTTTGTGTTCCATTTCACTTGGAACCAGGTCTGGGATCTGATGCCATGAGTTTTCATTCATCAACACCTGAGGATTTTTCCGTTTTATGTACTCTCCCAATTTATGTTATTCCATTCATTGTGGCGACAATCCTTAGCCAGTAATCCTGCAATAAAGAACCCTAAATCTGGCCACTAGGTGTCATCATTGCATGATAACTATGACTCTCCCTCCTCCCACTCCAGGAGCTGTGAACACTGCCTCCCAACTGACCCTGAGAGCAGAATGAAATCCCTCTGTGTGGCAGGCACAGCCCTGCCACTTAGCCTCCAGGCTGGCCTTTATTTTATATTCTTAAATAAAAACATGATTTAATGCACTGACCTTGAGTAAAAAATGACGGACCAACTCAATAAATCTTTGAAGACACATGTAGTTCCTCAGGACTGGAGAAGGGGAGACATTGTCTCTCTTTATAAATGCAGTATTAAGGAGGAAGTTGGAAATTATAGGTTGGTTAGTCTTTGCTGGTGGGAAAATTAATGGAGACTTTTTTGAAGGAAAAGATCATGAGCCATCTTGAATCCAACCAGCTGTAAAATCCAAGGCAGCATAGGTGTATTAAACAGAGATCTTGTCAGATAAATCTGATTAGTTTAATTTGCTTTCTTATTAGACTGCCTTTCTAGAATAAAATCAAAGTGTTTATATTTTGAAACATCATGAAAGCAATATATTAAGTACACTATCCACAATTAAAACAAATACAATTTCAGTATATTACAAACCTAATTATCATAAATTATAAAATGTTTAAAATTCTAGAAACAAGAAGCTAGTCTAAAATCACAATAATCTTTGCCATCCCTTCATCCATACATAAAATAAAGTTTTACTTACTAAAGCAAAGGTTTTTCTATCTAATGTAGCTATGGTAACATTTAGAATTAAAGAATGTATTCATTTAGTGCATTAAAACAGTGAGATAAAAATAAGGGCTCCACTGTGGTGTGAGAGGGGAACAATGGTACAACTGCTTGGAGATAATTTAACATAATCACTGAAGAGAGAACATAAAGGAAAACTACTGCAGTTGCATTAACTTTAAAAAGGGAGATTATGATAAAATGAGGAAATTAGAAATAAAACTAAAGGGAGCAGTTGCAAAGGTTAAAATTTGGCATGTGGTATGGATGCTGTTTAAAACCACCATTTTGGAAGCCCAGACTAGATGTATTACAAATGACCAAATGTTGCGCCCGTCGGGCGCAGATGGCTGCGCCCTCTCTGACTCACCTCTTTTCTTTCTCTTTCCTCTCCTCTGGGAAAGATGGCTGCCTCCGCCTCTCTCCGCCGACCTCTCTGGTGTCCCCGGACCGGCATGGGTGATTGCATTCACCATTCTTACACTGAGGTCACTTAGGGCATGCGCGCGTGCCGCCCTCTCTTTTGAATACATCATTGCGGTGTTGCGTCCGGTCTTCGATGGCTTTCCCCGCTTGTTGCACCCATATCTCGGCTCCTCCCGCTTACCTGGGCAAGATGGCTACCGCAGCGTCGTCAAGCCGACTTCTCTGGTGTCCCCGGAACGGCTATGGTGCAGTTGTATGCCATTGCTCCTCCCAGGTACCTGCTAGGGTGCGCACGTGCGCAACCCACGTCTAAGTACGCCCAATGGTGCGAACCTTAAGGGCGTTCCCTCATCTGACGTCACGCCACTCTGGGTGTATCTACTTCTCAAGATTGCTAGCTCATTGAGTTGGCAAAGACTCGAATGGCTCGACTGTTCCTGTCTGCGCTACTCTGCCGTTTCTCTGCTGCCTGCGGGAAGCTTTCCTTCTGCCCTTCGGGGTTTACTACTAACTTGAGTACCCGCTCCTCGGGGGCCCTCTGTTCTATTTCAGGTGGCATTCAGGGAACAGGCACTCGCTCCTCGAGGTCCTGCTATCCCTGCCTCAGTGCCTGTACCTACTGCTACTATCTGGTGGAATCGCATCCATAACAGCTAACACCGAGTGAGTACTTTAATCTCTCATCTGTCTCATCCACAGTATCTGCTGCGGAACCTCCTGACGTCATCCTGGAGAGAAGGGCTCCCTCTTCTGAGGTCCCTGAGACTATAACTCACCACTGCCACCTGGTGGCTACTTCAAGCTGTATAAATAAAGAATTATTCCGGTGTTTTGTGTATAGAGTCTAGCCCAGTGCTGTGGCTCCTCACGGGGCTCCTCCCCGTGGGCATGGTCATCTCCACACAACACCCAAGGATTCACTAAAACACATGTAATAACAACAGGCGGGAACCTCGGGGGCATCCCCACCATATGACGTAACTACCTCCGGGTACTTAGCCTCCAATCTCCAATCCAGCTACGAGTTAGCAATGATTCCACTACATCTAATTTCGACTTCCTTCAGAGACACCCGCTCTGAGTGTTATGTCCGTCGGTGCCCGACGCCCTCTCTCCACCCTCCTTACCTCTCTGGCGCCTCCCTCTCCGTCCGCGGGAAGACTGGCTACTGCAGCATTCTCCTGCCACTTGTCCTCGGACATTCCCGGACCAGCTCGACGCTGTAATCGCCATGTTTCCTGGAGGCCTAGGAGCGCGCGCACGGCGCGGCCCCGATTGAAGTACCGGCATTGGCGTGAACCTCGGGGGCATCCCCCGAAGATGACATCACTCGCGACGGATATTTAAGGTCTTGGATTTTGCTAACACATCGAGTTAGCAAGGGTTTCGCTACCTGAGCAACTCTGCCTCCTCGGACTTACCAGAGGTACCCGCTCTTCAGGGGCCTCACTTTCTCTTTGTTTTTTCAGGTGACAGTCTGGAACCGGTACTCACTCCTCGAGGGCCCTGATCCCAGACTTGCTTCGTTTACTCTTCTGCCTAGAAGTTTTCACTACCAACTATATCAGCTACATCAGTGAGTTACCATCGTTCTCTCTGAGCTTTCCCTGGAACCAAGTACTCGTTCCTCGAGGGCTTATACTTTCCAGCTCCTGGGCTTCATTGGGACATTGTGTGAGTGTTACCATCTGCATACCCTGCCTACTCACTATATCTCAGTCTCTCTTCAGCTCAGCCTCCAGGGATCACTGTTCCAGTATCTGAGGGACTACAGCCCGCTGGGCTTACCAGCTCACTACTGCCATCTCTGGTGGTTCAGTATATTGTCTAATAAAAGAACTAGTGTGTGTTTGTCTCCTAACTCTGAGCCTGACAGGTAGTCCGTCTCGGGATCATTCCCTGGGGGCGTGGTCATCTGCCACTGGTCCAAGGATCCACCCGCAACTCTCATATATAACAACAGATTGCTAACTACTATCTGATTGCTCCTCCCATCAGGCACAAGATCAATAACAGATTGCTAACTCCATGGATCCGGCACAACTCAGTGCTTTGCAGGCCATACTGGGCCTGGCCCAGCGCATTGTGGAGCAGCAAGACGCTTTGGAGAAGCTTACTTCAGCGTTTCATCAACTACACATACAGAAGGTTCAAGGCACAGCCTTCAACCAAGAAGGTCAGACACCGGAGGTAACTTTGAAGACTGCTGTACCACTGGTGGCCCCAATCCGCTTTTCCAGAGAAATCCAGAAGACCCGGGGCTTTTTGAACCAGTGCTGCATGCACTTTGCCTTACAGCCATCTCTATTTCCTACAACTCTCTCCAAGACTACCTACATCTGTTACTGGGGAGCGCTGGGAGAGGGGTCCCCCTTAGAGGGAGTGTGCCCTTGGGCCCCTGGCACAATCCCGCACCAAGGGTAGGTGTAGCGTGGGCACAACCCCCAGCTGGACCTTCATGCCTCTGGAACCAACATGTGGAGTGTTGGTAATAAACAGTCCTCCGACCATTCCCGGCCCTTTCGGACCTGCTGCTGGGATGACAAGAGGCAGCAGGCCGGACTCAGGGCGTGGGCAGACGAAGGTTCACAAACAGATGATGAAGACTCGGGAACCACAGACTGTAGACGTAGACTCTAAAGCAAGGTACTGTAGATGTAGACTCTGAAGCAGGATACTGTAGACATAGACTCTGAAACAAGCAGGGAGGTTCAGAAGTTGGCACTGTCCCTCAGGGCGCCCTACACAGCCAGTTCGACTGGTCTGGGCACGGACCAACCTGTCCCACATCCGCGGGAGCGGAACCAACGCAGGAAAGGAAATATGCTGCACAAAGCAGTCCAGGGTAATGTACTGCACACCGGCAGTCAAAAGCGAAGTACTGCACACCGGCAGTCTGAAATAGGTTACTGCACACCGGCAGTCAAAAGCAAGTTAAAACATCAGGGTCAGGAACAAACACCAAGGAACACCAAGAAACATTAGGATGTGCAAGACACAGATACCAAGCTGAAGCAAACACGGAGGCCTGACGGAACGCTGGAAGAGGAGACATCCAGAGAGGTGTAACTCCAATGCAAGGCAAAGCATGACTGCTGGAGCAAGGTTTTTATAGCCCAGAAGCTGGCAGCTCCCTGGGAGGAGTCCAGATGGTCCGCCCCTCGCTGGCTCTATAAGAGTGGAGAGGAGCCGCGGGCCCGCCCCTTAGCAGAAGGGCATGGTCCACCCCAGAGCAACCAGGCTACAGTGGAGCAGGTCTCGAGTAGGCCCCGAACAAGACCGAAGGCCTCCCAGACCGTGGAGCAGGATCCGGACAATTGCTCAGGCGAGGCCCTGGCTTCGGAGCAGCCTCCAGAAAAAGGTGAGATGCCTCCTGAGGCGCAGCTACAGGAGGAATCGTAACAACATCCTTTCATACTTGGATGGTAGGGCTTTGTCGTGGGCATCTACCTTGTGGAAAGCAAAGACTCTATTTTGCAGGACATAGAAGGATTTATGGACTTATTTAAATCCGTTTTCGATGACCCTGCTCGAATGTCTGTAGCCGGTTCTGCTTTAGTGTATTTGAAGCAAGGCAGCAGATCATTGGCTGAATTTGCCATAGAGTTCAAAACTCTTGCGGCAGAACTTTGCTGGGACCCCAAATGTCTCAAGACTCTCTTCTGCAGAGGCCTAGATAACTGTTTGAAGGATGAGCTGGCCGCTCGCCAAACACCTGACTCACTGGATGAATTAATAGCCCTAGCTACTCGGATTGATCTACAACTCCGGAACAAGGTGAAGGAACTCCGGCCTAGGGTGGTACACGAGTTGAAACAGGCCAGTGCTGTCTCTACACCTCGGATGGTTCCAGTAATCCCTGCTGCTGATACAGATGAACCTATGCTACTGGGTCACGGTCGCTTGACCTCCAAAGAGAGAAGATTTCGGAATAAGTGCAGCCTTTGCATGTACTGTGGTCAGCCCGGCCACAATGTCTCCACATGTTCCATTCGTCCGGAAAATGGACGGACCTAAGTCCTGCAGGAGGACTGTTCTTAGGCCATACCGCGCATCTCCTCCGCTCTCTCTCCCAGTCTCTTTGACTTACGGACCAATCACAGTTCACACTCCTGTCCTGGTGGACTCAGGGTCAGGAGGCAACTTCATTCTCAAACGTCTAGTGGAAGACGTGAGGAGTCCTCTCAACAAGCTGAAAGATCCACTACAGTGTCATCTTTTGAAGTGGGCTTTGGACGTTCCCCAGCTTCGCCACATTCACTGAAGATCCCAGTGACGTCCCCAGCAGCTTATCCATCGCTGCTGATATCAACTACATACTCAGTGAATTTTCTTCCAAGACTCAAGATCCACCTGTCATCAATGCAGAAGACAACTTGGAATACAAAGTCGAAGAAGTCCTGGATGTCCGTAAGAAAGGCAAGGCTTTTGAATACCTTCTAAAAAGGGAAGGTTTCGGCCTCGAAGAAAACTCTTGGGAGCCTCAGACCAATATCCTGGTCAAAGAGATGCCTCGTCAGTTCCATCTCGCGCATCCTTCAAATCCTAAGCCTGGTACCCAAAGAGGAAGTCGCCCTTTGAAGGGTGTACTGTTGTGTCCGTCGGTGCCCGACGCCTTCTCTCCACCCTCCTTACCTCTCTGGCGCCTCCTTCTCCATCCGCGGGAAGTCTGGCTACCGCGGCATTCTCCTGCCACTTGTCCTTGGGCATTCTCGGACCGGCTCGACACTGTAATCGCCCTGTTTCCTGGAGGCCTAGGGGCGCGCATGTGGCGCGGCCCCGATTGAAGTACCGGCATTGGCGCGAACCTCGGGGGCGTCCCCCAAAGATGATGTCACCCGCGACGGATATTTAAGGTCTTGGATTTTGCTAACACATCGAGTTAGCAAGGGCTTCGCTACCTGAGCAACTCTGCCTCCTCGGACTTACCAGAGGTACCCGCTCCTCGGGGGCCCTCGCTGTCTCTTTGTTTTTTCAGGTGACAGTCTGGAATCGGTACTTGCTCCTTGAGGGCCCTGATCCCAGACTTACTTGGTTTACTCTTCTGCCTGGAAGTTTTCACTACCAACTATATCAGCTACATCAGTGAGTTACCATCGTTCTCGCTGAGCTTTCCCTGGAACCAGGTACTCGCTCCTCGAGGGCCTATACTTTCCAGCTCCTGTGCTTCATTGGGACATTGTGTGAGTGTTACCATCTGCATACCCTGCCTACTCACTATATCTCAGTCTCTCTTCAGCTCAGTCTCCGGGGATCGCTGTTCCAGTATCTGAGGGACTACAGCCCAGCCGGGCTTACTAGCTCACTACTGCCATCTCTGGTGGTTCAGTATATTGTCTAATAAAAGAACTAGTGTGTGTTTGTCTCCTAACTCTGAGCCTGACCGGTGGTCCGTCTCGGGATCATTACCCGGGGCGTGGTCATCTGCCACTGGTCCAAGGATCCACCCTCAACTCTCATATATAACAACAGATTGCTAAATACTATCTAATTGTTCCTCTCATCAGGCACCAGATCAATAACACTGAGTTCTCGCTACTACAAACCCTCCGGGGTTACGCTGGCTACACCAGGACGTTCTAGGTACCCGCTCCTCGGGGGCCTTATTTGCTTCTACCTACCCTCTGGGGATATGCTGTTCCAGCAAGGACACTCAAGGCACCTGCTTCTCGGGGGTCTTGCTTCGCTCCTATCTACTCTCCAGGTTTCCCAGCTCATCAGGATCCTAGGTACCCGCTCCCCGGGGCCTTGCACTCGCCTGCCTTCCTTCTGGGTTAACCTGCACCTACAGAGGATATCTTGGCTCCGGCGCTCCGGGCCTTGCATCATCTCTACCTCCGATCTGCGGAGGTCACCTCTCCTACAGCTACTAGCCTATGTGAGTACCTTCTCTCTTCAGTCTCTCTGCCTTGTCTCACCACACAATAGATTCTCGGCATACTCCGCTCCGTGGACCACTACCGGATCTACCATCGCTGACTACGTCATCTGTGACTGGGTTCTCGGCCTACCCCACTCCGCGGACCACTACCGGACCCTTCACTTCCAGCTTCTGGTGAGACCTTCTCTGCACTTGATACAACTCAGTGCCTGAACTGAACTTAATCATCAGAGACCTACTCCACTGGCTGAGGAACGCAGCCCGCTCCTCGGGCATTGCCTACTGCTGTATAATAAAGCTTCCATTCTCTCTGTGGTCTTTACTGTAGAGGCAGCCTATTGCTGTATTTTCCCCACGGGGCTCCTCCCCATAGGAGGAGCCATCAATACAGCAACCAAGGGTCCACAAACATGTCAAACTTACAACAGATTTCTAAATCCATGGACCCGGTTCAGCTCTCAGCCTTACAGGCCATTCCTGGCCTGGCCCAGCGGATCACCGAGCAACAAAAGACTCTGGAATCATTAACCGTTGCCTTCAACCAGTTGAACGCCCAACTGAATACCCCGACGGTTCCAGCTGAATGCTCCTCATCTCAGGTAGTTACTGTCAAGACTGCCGTAACTCTATCAACTCCTACACGGTTTTCTGGGGATACACTGATGTATAGGGACTTCATTAACCAATGTAGTATGCATTTTTCTTTGCAACCCAACTACTTCCCCACTGCTATAGCCAAGACCACCTACATCCTTTCGTTACTCAAAGGAAGAGCCCTGGCCTGGGCTTTACCGCTCTGGGAATACGGTGATCCTATTTTGAATGATTTGACCAGCTTTCTAACCCTTTTCAAGTCAGTATTTGATGATCCCGTTCGTCAGTCCATTGCAGGATCTAATCTGCTGCATCTTCAGCAAGGGAACAAGCCTCTACTGGACTATGTGATTGAACTTAAGACTTTAGCATCCGAACTTCATTGGGACCTGGGGTGCTTGCGTGCCATTTTCTTAGAGGGTCTCAACTCTCGACTGAAGGACGAATTAGTGACTCGTGAATTGCCTGATAACCTGGAATCTTTCATCGATTTAGCCTGGAGGATTCATCGTCACATTTGAGATCGTACCCAGGAGGCTAAGAGTCCCAAGAAGCACGTCTCGGGAGGTACCCATCCTAAGCCTTTGCACACAGCTCCTAACCCACAATTGCCTCCTAGCGAGGAGGACGAGCCAATGCAGTTAGGCCGCAGCCATTTAGGGGTAGATTTTATAAAAGTACGCCTGCGCGTACTTTTGTTTGTGCACCAGGCGCAAACAAAAGTACGCCGGATTTTAATATATACGCGCGTATCCTTTAAAATCCGGGGTCGGCGCGCACAAGGCTGCCCAAAATTGGCAGCCTGCGCGCGCCAAGCCACGCAGCCTACCTCCGTTCCCTCCACCCCCCCCCCCCCCCGCACCTTCCCCTCCCTTCCCCTACCTAACCCACCCCCCCAGCCCCATCTAAACCCCCACTACCTTTGTTTTAAAAGTTATGCCTGCCAGAGGCAGGCGTAACTTGCGCGTGCCAGCCAGCTGCCCGGCATGCGATTCCCCGGCCCAGGAGCTGTTTTGAAGGCCTCGGCCACACCCCTGGAACGCCCCCGGGCTGGAACCACGCCCAGAGTCCTGCCCCGAATGACACACCGCCATGACACGCCCCCCCCCCCCCCGACTCGCCCCGACACGCCCCCCCCCCCCCCCCCGGAAAGCCCCGGGACTTACACGCTTCCTGGGGCTTGCGCACGCCGCCGAGCCTATGCAAAATAGGCTCAGCACGTGCAGGGGGGATTTGGGGTAGGTTTTCGGGGGTTACGCACATAACCCTTTGAAAATCTACCCCTTAACCTCTAAGGAGAGACGCTACCGTAAACGCATGGGTCTATGCATGTACTGCGGTCACTCCAGCCATGCTGTCCAGACTTCTCCTATCTGTCCGGGAAACATGCAGACCTCTGGAGGACTCTTCCTAGGTCTAACTACACCTACTCCTCCATTATCACTTCCTGTCTCGCTTATCTGCAGAAGCCTGGAGTTTCAGACACTTGCCCTCATAGACTCTGGGGCAGGAGGGAATTTTATTTTAAAACAGCTGGTGGAACATCTACGAATTCCTACGATACCCACGGCTACACCTTTGCTGCTATCTTCTATACACGGAGAACCACTTCCGGGAGAAGTCTCTCTCACCACTCAGCCCATTTGCCTTCGCTCCGGGGCTTTACACTCAGAGACCACCAGTGGTGCTCGGCCTACCCTGGTTACAGGATCACATGCCTCAATTTAACTGGGCTACTTTGGAATTGTCACGATGGGGTCCTGACTGCCATGGTCAATTTCTGTCTAAAATAACCCCTGTGCCATGTATGCCCACCATACCATCATTACCTGGTCTACCACCACAATACTCATCTTTCCAGGATGTTTTCTCCAAACAAGCAGCAGACGAATTACCTCCGCATCGGATTTTTGATTGTGCTATCAATCTGAAGCCCAATACAGAGCCTCCCAAGGGAAGGGTGTACCCGCTCTCAGTAGCAGAGACTAAGGCTATGTCAGCCTACATCCAAGAGAACTTGCAAAAAGGGTTCATCAGACCCTCTAAATCCCCGGCTAGCGTGGGATTTTTCTTCGTGGGAAAAAAGGATGGCTTCCTTCGTCCTTGTATTGATTACAGAGGCCTCAACAAGATCACCATCAAGGATCGTTATCCTCTGCCACTAAGTATTTGACAGACTTCAGAGGGCTAAAATCTTCTCCAAATTTGACCTCAAAGGGGCCTACAACTTGGTTCGAATCCGTCACGGGGACGAGTAGAAAACAGCCTTTAACACCCGTGATGGACACTTCGAATACCTAGTCATGCCCTTCGGCTTGTGCAATTCATCAACGGTGTTTCAGAATATGATGAATGACATTCTGCGAGATCCTCCGTACCATTGTGTAGTGGTGTGTTTAGATGACAGCCTGATCTTCTCACAGGACCTACAGACACACCAGGAGGACATGAAGAAAGTACTGCGGAGGTTGCGAGAGAATCATTTGTACGCTAAGCTTGAGAAATGCGCTTTTCATCAAGAATCCGTACCCTTCCTGGGCCAGATCGTCTCTAAGAGGGGTTTTCAAATGGATCCCCAAAAGATGAAAAGCATCCAAGAGTGGCCTCAACCCACGGGGTTGAAGGCATTACGCTGCTTCCTTGGCTTCACGAACTACTACCGTTCATTTATCAAGAATTATTCCACCTTGATGGTTACACTCACGTCCATGACTAAAAAGGGGGCTAATCCTTCCAAATGGTCTCCAGAGCCCGTGGGGCTTTTCAAACCCTAAAAGAAGCCTTCCAAAAAAATCCCTTGCCTTCGCCTTCCCGACCTCCATTGCCCATTCATCGTCAAGGTCATTGTCTTGGATGTCGGCATAGGGGCGATATTAAGCCAATGCAGCGACTCCAATATTCTCTATCCTTGCTCATTCTTCTCAAGATGCTTTTCGCCTGCTGAGAAAAACTATGGAATTGGAGACAAAGAATTACTCGCTATTAAATTGGCCTTTGAAGAGTGGCACCCATGGCTAGAGGGTGCTCAACATTCTAGTATACACGGATCATAAAAACTTGGAGTATCTTCGACATGCACAACGACTTAACCATCGACAGGCCCGATGGTCACTGTTCTTCAACAGATTTGATTTCCTGCTCAAATACCATCCAGCAGAAAAAAATGTCCGGGCAGATGCCCTTTCATGCTCATTTTCTCCAGATGATGTAACCGATGAACCTCGCCACATTATCACCCCCTAGAAACTGGCTTTGACAACCATGCACACAGTTCCTGCCAGTAAAACAGTTGTGGCTCAGAATATGAGGAAAAAACTATTAAAATAGGCACATGATTCCCGTCTGACTGGCCATCCTGGGCAAAGCCGAACACTAGCCATGCTCCAACACTTCTATTGGTGGCCTACAATGAAGGAAGATGTACAAGCCTACGTATCTTCCTGTGCGATCTGTGTATTTTCCCCACGGGGCTCCTCCCCATGGGAGGAGTCAACAATACAGCAACCAAGGGTCCACAAACATGTCAAACTTACAACACGAAATGACTGCCAGCATATTAAATAGTGAGGTGAAAGAGGCTATTAAAGGCAAAAGTGTTGTGCGTCCCGGCTGCATGGGTGCCACAATTGGGCCTGCTTACCTCGCGCTGCCCTCCACTAGCTCCAATCTTTCTGTGGCTGCCAGCTCCCAGCATCCCCAAAGCTCACCGCAGTCCTCTCCTGCTTCCTCCACGCTGCAGGCCTCACAGTGGAGCTCCCGTCGGGGCTCCGCGTCTTTGGCCGCCTCTAGGCGTGAGCGCGGCCGACGTCAGTCCCTTTAAAGGGACCAGCGCAGGAAACCCGGCTCGGCCGCAGCCTGGTGATGTCATATGAACTTCCTATAAATAGCGAGGCCCTGTCCCCAGGACCTCACCTTGGCAATTGGGTCGACACCGTGGTGTTCTAGTTTGCCTATTCTGTGTTCCAGCGTTTCCTTGTTCCAGTGTCTCTTTGTTCCAGTGTCTCCTCGTTCCAGCGTCTCCTTGTTTCAGCCTCTCCATGTGTTCCACTGTTCCTGCACCCTGTGTTCCTTCCTGTGTCCTTACTCAGGTAGTACCTTCTCGGACTGATCTCTGGTACTGACCCCTGTCTGCTGTTAAGATATCGAGGTGTTTGGTGGATTTTCAGGGGTAATAGTGATGGTATCTCCTACGGGGAGGAGCCCCGTAGGGAACTGAAGCACCGGGCTAGACGCAGAAGGCTCTACTAACTGTTCCCTCTGTCAAAACAGCACGCCTCACACAAGTTAGGGAGAGAGCACTATCACTGGCTGGCCCCGTGCTATGGAACACCATGCCACTCGAAATAAGACTGCAGAGAAACTTCAAAATATTCAAATCCAATCTGAAAACCTGGCTATTTAAACAAGCTTTTTATAAAGATAAAGAGAAGGAAAAAAACAGTTGATTGATTAGGATGCACCAAACTAGAAATTGTTATTTGTAACCTACAAATGCACATTAAAGTTAAATTCTTTCCGTCTACTATGCTCCCTACAGACAAACTTAATGTACACACATATTTTATTGAAGTGAATTGTTACCGCACTATGATGGCACATGATTAATTGTAATCTATACCACTTACTTTATTCATTATCGTGCCTTGCTGTAAACCATTGTGATGGTTATCTAACTTAACGACGGTATAGAAGAGCTTTTAAATAAAATAAACAAATAAATACAGAGAATATATATTTTATTATACAGCTAGTATGGTCCACCAGAGGTGGCAGTAGAGAGTAGATTAAGTAGCAACAGTCTGTGATCCTTGGCGTAGGAGACCCATCCCACAATGGTGGTGTAAGGCCCCCGATGCAGATGTCCAGTAAGGCACTGTAGGAAAGACAGATTGGCAGATGTTATAACACACTCTCTGGTAGCTGAATAGATAAAGTTCCCAGTGAGCAGTAGAGAGAGAATAGGTATTAACAGTCTGTAATCCTCGGCAGAGGAGGCCCGTTCCACAATGGTGGTGTGGGGCCCAATGCAGATAAGCAGCGAAGAGCTGTAGATGTTGGACAGACTGGGAGAAGTTCTACTCACTCTCTGTAGCTGATAGGTAGTGTTCCAGGAGATTGAAGAATTGGTAGCAGGCACCAGGCCCTCGAGGAGTGAGTACCTGTATATAGGATAGGCACCTGGAAATAAGCAAAGGGCCCCCGAGGAGCAGGTACCCAGCTTAGTAGAACCCCAGAGGGTGAAGGTGGCTTCCAGCAGTGTAGAAGCGGCAGAGCAGCTTCAGACCGAAACGAATCCAATCTGTTGCTAACTCGGCGAGAGTCAGCAAATGGACAACCTTTTGTATGGGGAAGCAGTGACGTCAATCGAGGGGGACTCCCCCGAGGTTCACGCCAACACTGCTACAAGATGTGAGGCGTGCGCGCACGCGCCATAGGAGGCCTCAAGTCAACATGGCGGGACGCCGCACCAGAGCCGTACTGGGGAAGCCGGAGGGTGCGGCAAGAAAATGCTACGGACGCCATTCTCTCGAGGCTGGTGGAGAAGGCTGAAATAGAGGTGAGGTATGTCGGGCGAAGCCGTCTGTGACCGATGGACGCAACACCTGCCTGAGTACTCTCTTCGTCTGCTGCCTGGAACTGACCACTGCCTGCCTGACTACTCTCTCCGATTGCTGCTTGGGACTGACCCTCGCTTGCCTTGACTATGCTCGGACTAATCCTGGTATTGACCCCTGTTTTGGCTGACCACTTCTGGACTGATACTCTGGCTTTGACCCTTCTGCTTCACTCGGACACTCTCTTCTGGCCTTCCGTGACTACCAGACCTGCCTGCTTGGATTCAATCCGTGGCCTTCATCTGACCAGACCCGCAGGCACTGCCTGTCTCGCCTGGAGGGCCTTCCTGAACTGTTACCTCCCTGAGGTCTCCGGAGCTTCCAGTTCGGGTCTGGTCTATCCTTTCTGCATCAGCCACACATCCTTGCTCATGGTGGGCACACCCCTCTGCTACCTCTCCAGGAGACCAGCTGAGGCCCACCTAATTACACGGTCTGGGTAAATAATAGCATGGGTGTAGCTACCCTCAATCAATTAAGCCTGATACTTCAGTTTCAATACATATCCAGAGTAGCTCTCTGTTTCACCGGCAGGGGGGAATGAAGAAAGGTGGATTTATATTCAGATAACAACCAACAAGGACTAAATTGCACAGGCTGGGTAAACAAATAAGCGTGGGAGTAGCTTGTTTATTGTGGCAGTTACTACCTCTAACCAATAAAGGCCTGGACTTATCAAAATGCGATACGTATCGCATGCAATACCAAAAGGGGCATGTTAATAGACAGTTTATCACTAATTATGTATGCAAAGAACTAAGTTAGCACAAATTGTGATAACATTTTCTTACTTTGTGATAAGTGCCAGACCTGTTGTATTTCCTGCATACAACCACTGGGGGACCATTTTTAAGGGTCCCAGGGAGCTCAGACATGAGAGAGAGAGAGAGAGAGAACCATAATGTCCTCTCCCTAGATAGGTATTTGTATCTCTATGGGAGGCCCACCTAGTAACTCGAGGTGAGGTTTAGGTATTAGTGTAGGGGGTTAGGGGCCACTTTGACATTCAAAGTGAGACGTATGAACAGAACAGTGGTCTCTTGTGCAGATTTGATGACCTTCGGAGTAAGGAAACTCACTCAAAGATGAGATTTGTGCAAAGTTCTTTCAACCTAGCTTGATGGACACTCTACCTGCAATAAGCAACCTAGCTTGATCAACCTAGCTTGATGGACTCTCTACCTGCAATAAGCATGCGAAAACGCCTTAGCACATTTTGATAAATGACCCCCTAAGCTAGATACTTCACTTAGAAGCAGTTCCTGCACTGCTCTCTACATTAATGGCAGGGATGGAAGGAAAATAGAACCAAAAGGTTACATTAATGGCGGGGGTGGATGGGAAATAGAACCAAAAGGTTACTAAATGCCAAGAATAACAGATTATGAGAGAAGAGGAAAAAAAAGTGTGTAAGCTTGCGGGGCAGACCGGATGGGCCATTTGGTCTTCTTCTGCCATCATTTCTATGTTTCTAAGTCCAGGCAGTCCGGGTACCCAAGGGCTCAACCTGTGGAAACCCCGGACTGTTATTGGCGAAGCTCTAGCTAGCCTCTGTCTCCTTGTGTGCTCCACCTCCTGGTGGCAGGCGCTCTCTGGGTCCGACCAGAGGACTTTACCAATCCTGCACCAGGCCAAGGGTCCACCTCCAGCGCAACAGGTTGTCAAGGCCATGGACTCGGCGGAGTCTCCTGCCTTGCAGGCCATCCCTGGTCTGGTCACTCATGTCCGAGATCAACAATGGATCATGGAAGCGTTGGCCTCCTCCGTGGAAAAGATGTGTTCTCAATTGGAGGAATCTGCTATGGCCAACCCAGGGGCTCTTGGCCATACCTTGCCCTCACGAGCATCGCTGGCCCTCCCAGCTCCATCCCGTTTGAATGGGGATCTGCGCCTCTGTCGAGGCTTCATAAATCAATGTTATATGCAGTTTTCACTGCAACCCTTGCTTTTTCCCGACGAGACAACAAAGATCACCTTCATCCTTCCCGCCTTGAGGTGAAGGCCCTGGCATGGGCTTCCCCGCTCTAGGAGCATTCTGACGCAAGTCTGCAACAGCTCCTCAGTTCGTCTCTGTCTTCTGACGCACCTTCGAGGACCCAGGTCGACAGGCGATCACTGGCCACCACCTACTCCACCTTCGTCAAGGTTTGCACTTGCTTGATGAATACATAGTAGATTTCAGAACTCTAGCAACTGAGTTGGGTTGGCAAGAGGACTGCCTGCAGGCACTCTACCTCGAGGGACTGTCTCCTGCCCTTAAAGATTAGCTAGCCTCTCGCGAGATCCCTGTATCTCTGGAGGACCTGATCTTCCTGGTTGGTAGAATCGACTACCGTCTTCAGCAACGGCATCAGGAGATAAGAGCTCTCCGACCTTCTGCTCCATGGCAATCCCAATCGATGAGTCTCCAGTTGAAGGCCTTACCAGTGGCCCCTCAACCTCCTGAGGAACCAATGCAGATCAACCATGGCCGTCTGACTCCAGAGGAACATGTCCGACGAAGAAAATCAGATCTTGCTTATATTGTGGTGGTTCCGGACATCTCCTCCAGACCTGTCCTATGCATCCGGGAAACTCCAAAGCCTGAGCCCAGCGAGGGTCCCGAGCTTGGGCACTACAGTTTCTGGCCCTCAACTGTTGCTGCCTGTCTCCCTCCTTAGGGAGTCACGTTCAATCGCCACCACCGCCCTCGTGGACACTGGGGCGAGTGGAAATTTCATTTTAGAGGAGATTGTCACACTCCTTCAGATACCAGTCCAACCATTGGATGTCTCACTATGCATCACTTCAATTCAAGGAGAACCTCTCTCTGATCGTATCACTTATCATATTGTGGCCTTTCGCCTCACTGTTGGGACCCACCATGATGAGGAGATCTCCCTCCTGATCTTGAAACGATCAATACACCCTGTGGTCCTTGGACTTCCTTGGCTCCAGTTACATGTGCCCCAATTCGACTGGCAATCCTTGCAACTCACCCAGTGGGGTCCTCGATGTCAAACCCACTGTTTATGACAAGGGTCTCCATCCGTGACAGTCCTAAGCTCTACAACCCTCCCGGGGTTACCTTCTCCATACTTGGAATTCAAAGACGTGTTTTCCAAACAAAACGCCGATATCCTGCCTCCACTTCGAAAGTTCAACTCTCCCATAGAACTCCTACCTGGAACCACGCCTCCCAAGGGCAGAACCTATCCTCTTTCACTCCCAGAATCCCAAACGATGTCAGCATACATCAAGGAAAATTTGGCTAAAGGGTTCATAAGACCCTCTACTTCCACAGTAGGCACCGGGTTCTTCTTTGTAAAGGAAAAGGATGGCAGTCTAAGACCATGTATAGACTATAGAGGTTTGAACGCAGTAACCCACAAGGACCGGTATCCACTGCCACTTATCAGTGAACTGTTCAACTGCCTACAAGGCGCTCAAGTCTTTACCAAACTAGATCTACGTGGGGCATATAATCTAGTACAGATCCAACCAGAGGATGAATGGAAAACCGCCTTCAACACAAGAGACGGACACTACGAGTATGTAGTAATGCCCTTTGGGCTTTGCAATGCCCCTGCAGGCTTCCAGTGGCTAATTAACGAGATTTTCTGGGACCTTTTGTACTCATTCGTCGTAGTGTATCTAGATGATATAGTAATCTTCTCCAAAGATCTGAAGTCTCATTGTTCCCACGTTCAAACAGTCCTCCAGCATCTCAGAGACCACCATCTCTATGCTAAGCTAGAGAAGTGTATTTTTGAGCAACCCAGTCTCCCATTTCTGGGTTATATCATCTCCAACCGCGGTTTCACCATGGACCTCGACAAACTCCAGGGTATTCGAGATTGGCCTCAACCAGTGGGTCTCCGAGCCCTACAAAGATTCCTTAGATTTACAAATTAGTATCGAAACTTCATCGCTAATTACTCCACGCTGGCTGCCCCACTCACTGCTATGACCAGGAAAGGATGTGATCCTCTAGTGTGGAGCCCCAAGGCTCAATCAACATTCCATGCCTTGAAAGAGGCCTTCTGTACCGGCCCGTGTTTATGTCACCCAGATCCTAACCGCCCCTTCATAGCTGAAGTCGACGCATCCGCTATTGGAGCAGGAGTGGTCTTGAGCCAATACTCCACCAAAGGAACCCTACTTCCATGTTCCTTTTACTCACATAAATTCTCCTCCACAAAACAAAAGTATACCATAGGAGACTGCAAACTCCTAGCAGTGAAACTTGCCCTCCAAGAATGGCGTCCCTGGCTTGAAGGGGAGCAATACAGATTCACGATATTCACCGACCATAAAAATCTGTAACACATAAAGGAGGCCCAGCTCCTTAACCCACGACAAGCCCGCTGGATCCTATTCTTTGCACTCTTCAACTTCAAGCTCCGCTGTCGCCCAGCGGCAAAAAATCTCCATGCAGACACGCTCTCTCGCTCCGTCGAGCCAGAAGACACACCCGAGACTCCCAGGCACATTATTGACCCAGCCTGCATATCCATTGCCACCACTACCATGGTACCAGCTGATAAGACGGTGATTCCCCGCTGTCTCCGCAAACGTGTGGTTTGTTGGGCTCATGACTCCAAGCTGGCCGGTCACCCCGGCTGAGCCCGAACTCTTGAGATGCTCCAAAGGCACTATTGGTGGCTGGGAATAACAAAGGACTCCCGAGAATACATGGACTCCTGTCCAGTTTGCGCACAGCAAAAAACCCCGATTGGCCGCCCATGGGGGCTTCTTAACCACTTCCTGTGCCCACCGAGCCCTGGTCTAGTCTATCCACAGACTTCATCGTAGATCTGCCTCCTTCAAAAGGAAATACTGTGAGATGGGTCATAATAGACCGTTTCTCAAAAATGGCCCACTTTGTCCCCTTACCTGGACTCCCATCAGCTCCAGAGTTAGCTCAACTCTTCCTAACCCACGTATTTCGTGTACATGGATTACCTCAAGAAATCATCTCTGATCATGGTCCTCAATTTGCCACTAAATATTGGAGGTCTCTCTGTAAAAAATTAAATATCTCGTTAAACTTCACGGCAGCATATCACCCACAAGCAAATGGCCAGGCCGAGAGGACTAATCGGTCTTTGAAAACCTTTCTGCGATCGTATGTCAACAACCAACAAGATGACTGGGCTGACCTCCTGCCATGGGCAGAACTATCCCATAACACCCATATCGCCTCTGCCACTTAAGTGTCCCCCTTCGCTGTAGTCTTTGGTCATCAACCTTGTATACCCCTACCAGTTCCACTCAGTGTACCCTCGCCTGCAGCCCAATCTACAGCACAAACATACGCCGGCTCTGAAACCAAGTAAAGGAACGACTCTGCCAAGCAGCTGACTGGGCCAAGCGTGATTCACAGACGCCCATTGTCAGACCGCACCTCTGTTCCTGCCTGGGCAAAAGGTCCGATTACAGTTGCCTTCCCAACAGCTAGCTCCTAAGTTCATTGGTCCATTCCCCATCCTTCGACGCATAGGAGCAGTCACCTACCAGTTGAAACTCCCAGCCTCCATGGGGATTCACAACATGTTCCATGTGCCTCTACTCAAGCCCTTGGTCCTGTCCTGTCCTTCCCGAGGGCCGCCTCCACCAACGCAACACTAAACAGAACCTGAAAACACTTTACAAGTCAGAGAGGTCTTAGACGTCCGATGCCGTCGGGGCCACTGGGAATACCTCCTGTTGTGGGAGAGCTTCGGCCCAGAAGAGAATTCTTGATAAAAATCTCCTTCAAGACTTCCATCAGCGACACCCAGGAAAACCCAAACCAGTAATGGGGAGGCCTAGAAGGGGGGGTACTGTTGTGCATCCCAGCTGCGTGGGTGCCACGACCGGGCCTGCTCACCTCGCACTGCCCTCCACTAGCTCCAGTCTTGCTGCGGCTGCCAGCTCCCAGCGTCCCCAATGCTCACCGTGGTCCTCTCTGGCTTCCTCCACACTGCAGGCCTCACAGAGGAGCTCCGATCGGGGCTCTGCATCTTCGGCCACCTCGGCCCTGCCCCTAGGCGCTCGCGCGGCCGACGTCACTCCCTTTAAAGGGACCAGTGCGGGAAATCCGACTCAGCCGCCACCCGGTGATGTCACATGAACTTCCTATAAATAGCGAGGCCCTGTCCCCAGGACCTTGCCTTGGCAATCGGGTCGACACCATGGTGGTCTAGTTTTCCTATTCTGTGTTCCAGTGTTTCCTTGTTCCAGCGTCTCCTTGTTCCAGCCTCTACGTGTGTTCCACTGTTCCTGTGCCCTGTGTTCCTTCCTGTGTCCTTACTCAGGTAGTACCTTCTCGGACTGATCTCTAGTACTGACCCCTGCCTGCCTGACTACTCTCTTCATCTGCTGTCTGGAACTGACCACTGCCTGCTTGACTACTCTCTCCATCTGCTGCCTGGAACTGACCCTCACTTGCCTTGACTACACTCGGACTGATCCTGGTATTGACCCCTGCTTTGACCGACCACTTCTGGACTGATACTCTGGCTTTGACCCTTATGCTTCACTCGGACACGCTCTTCTGGCCTTCCGTGACTACCAGACCAGCCTGCTTGGATTCCATCTGCGGCCTTCATCCGACCAGACCCTGTCTCTCCCGGAGGGCCTTCCTGAACTGTTACCTCCCTGAGGTCTCTGGAGCTTCCAGTTCAGGTCTGGCCTATCCTTTCTGCATCAGCTATGCACCCTTGCTCGTGGTGGGCACACCCCTCCGCTACCTCTCCGGGAGACCACCTGAGGCCCACCTAAGACCAGGCAGTCTAGGTACCCAAGGGCTCAACCTGCGGAAACCTCGGACTGTTATTGGCGAAGCTCCAGCTAGCCTCTGTCTCCTCTTTTGCTCCACCTTCTGGTGATAGGCGCTCTCTGTGTCCGACCAGAGGGCCGTACCAATCCTGCACCAGGCCAAGGGTCCACCTCCAGCGCAACAAAAAGGACATCTTTCAAAAAATGGAAGGTGGATCCAAATGTAGAAAATAGGAAAGAGCATAAGTACTGGCAAATTAGATGTAAAGCATTAATAATAGGCAGGCCAAAAGAGAAATGAAAAGTAACTTGCCATAGCCAAAAACTCAAAATAAAAAACATTTTAAGTATATTTGAAGTAAGAAGCCTGTGAGTGCGTCAGTTGGACTACTAGATGACTGAAGGGTAAAAGGAGCACTAAGGGAAGACAAGACCATAGCAGAAAAAATAAATTAATTCTATGCTTTGGAGGATACTGGGGGAAGAGGGGTGACAGGTTGGCTGCTAAGGAGGCAAGCAGGTAGGTTGGGAGATGGGAAGAGGAACAGTTAGGGAGTACAGCTGTGTGATGGACCTGCTGGATAGGAGGAAGAGAGTATTTTGGGGGGAAAAACTGTTGGGATGAGTTGAGCATGCAGAGAGACAGAAAATGTAGGTGAAAGTGGGCTATGTGCAGGGCCAGCATGAACATTAGGTGGGACTAGGCAACTACCTAGGACAGCGTCAGTAAACACAGTGCCGCCAGGGTATGCAAGGGCACCATTTTTAAAATGTGAAAGAAGGGGCGACAGCAGTCATGGAGCACTCGCTGAGGGAGAAAGAGTTGTTAAAGGTGACCATAACCCTATATATCTACCACTGTCAGAGGGCACATTCAACTCAGGGTGGGTTAGGGGGGGCCAGTCTTAGATTACTCTGCCTAGGGCACTAGAGACCCTTGCACCGGCCCTGGCTATGTGGAGTGTCAAATTAAAATTCCCTAAAAACAGAAGCCCTATTTATGGTGCACTATTACAGTACTCTTGTGGGAATTTGGCACCAAAAACAAAAATACTGTAACTTTGAGAAATAATATTTTCTGTAGTTTAAATTTATTATTCCTCAAACACTGTGCTTATAATTTATTTTCACAAAGAGATTCTACAGAATTTTGTAGGCTTGTAAAATATTTTGCATAGAAGTTTAACATTTTTTGTATTTATAATATTTTATTAATTACAATGCCATAAACATGACAAGAAAAGGCAGGAGAATAAACATACAAAACAAAAAAAAACAAATTACAAGAAAACATATCATCTCTTAAATAGCCATGGACCACAAATAAGAGGGGTGGATTTTAAAGGCAAGGGAGAGCTACAAGAGACAATTTAAAGAAAAAGAAAAAGCAATAACTTGTTATAAATTGGAGAATAATATAGAGTTTAACTAAAAGAGCTGTCGGGTGCTGGCAAAGGAGAGTTCTTCTGATCTAAGAAGAAACGAATCTGGTCGGGAAGGAAAACATAATTTCTCACAGGACAAGCAGGATGGTAGTCCTCACATATGGGTGACATCATCAGGATGGAGCTCAATCACGGAAAACTTCTATCAAAGTTTCCAGAACTTTGGCTGGCTCCTACTGGGCATGCCCAGCATGGCACTAACCCTGCAGCCAGCAGGGGTCCCCCTTCAGTCTTCTTTTTTCCGCGCTGCAGTAGCCTCGTGGTTTAGGAGCTCTGTGGAGATTCCTGACAGGAATTTTCCTCACGGAAATAACTAACGTTAAATTGCCCCACAGGGGTCCCTCCTCTAACTTCTCTCTAGCCGTGGTACTCCGGTACATTTTTTGACAGTTTCTGTCGATTACTGTCGAGTTTGGCCCTTGCAGCCTACTGGCCGTCGTCTGTCCCGCGGCTCGATTTTTTCTATGGCCATGGCGTCGGGGTTCCGCCGGTGCCTGGACTGTACTCGCACCATGTCTATCACAGACCCTCATGGCGTCTGTGTAATGTGTTTAGGCTGGGAGCATGATGTCCTGACTTGCACCAAATGTGCCCTCATGACACCCAAAGGTCGCAGGGCAAGGATGGAGAAGATGGGACTCCTCTTCCGTGCTCACACCCTGACGCCGTCCATCGCATCAACGTCATCGGAACCAGCACCGTCGACGTCGCACCAGCATCGACCACCATCCGGTGACCGTCCGCCATCGACGTCTTCACGGCCATCGGCGCTCGTTACTTCCCCTCAGCATCGCCATCAGCATCGTAAGATTCAGACCATCGAGGGAGCGAAATCATCGACCTCGCCACCGTCCAAGCCACCATCGAAGAAACCCCATCCAGGAACGGCACCAACCATTCCTGCGACTGGGGCATCGAGGCCATCCTCAACCGATCGGGGTTTGGGAGTTGCGATTCCGCCTGTAAAGGTGGTCCCTTCAACTGTGCCTCTGCCTCCCTCTTCTGTCACGGAGCCGGGGCTGCTTGCTCCAGGTTTCTGGGAAGAACTGGACCGGCTGGTCCAGGAGGCCATCGACAAGGCAATGCAACGACTCCAGGTCCCTTCGGTACCGACACTGGCACCGATTGTGGAACCGGTCATCGACCCGATTCCAGCAGCGCGGGCACCGCTGCTATCCCGGATGGAGGCGCTCATAACCGCCCTTCCACCGGTGATTCCCGGGTCTCCGATGGCTCTGGTGCGCTCCCTGTTGACAGCTTTATCGGGAGGAGAAACACCGTTCCGCATCCCTCCTTCGGGAGTTTTGCCTCAGCCATCGATGCCAATTCTTCCCTCGCCACCGATTCATTCATTGGGGGCGATACGTACATCAGCGCCATCAATGCCTTCGATAATGGCACCGATGCCCTCCAGGCCGTCCATGGTGCCCCCGGCGATTCCTTCGATTTTCTTGGAGCCTCGGCTGGGGCCTTCGGGTATCCAACCCCCTTCTCGTCCTACAGGTCAGTCTGCTGATCCTTATGACACCTGGAGTGATGATACTTCTTCAGACACCAATGACTTACCTTCACCTCCCTCTCCTACTGAAAGTAGAAAGCGTTCTCCTCCAGAGGAACTTTCTTTCATTAATTTTGAGAAGGAAATGTCTGAGTTGGTCCCTTTTCAGCTGCAGATGGAGCAGGATGATAGGCATCAGATGATGGAGTTGCTCCAGTTCCTGGATGCCCCTAAAGTGATCACTTCTATTCCCATTCATCAAGTTCTTCTTGACCTCCTCAAAAAGAACTGGGAAAACCCTGGATCCATTGCCCCAGTCCATAGAAAAGCTGACACTACCTATTTAGTGCAGTCAGCCCCCGGCTTTCAAAAATCTCAGCTCCACCACCACTCAGTTGTGGTAGAATCGGCTCAAAAGAAAGCAAAAAGGGCCAAGCCTCACTCATCTACCCCTCCTGTTAAGGAACACAAGTTCCTAGACAATATTGGTCGACGAGTGTTCCAAGGGGCCATGCTCATCTCCAGAATTGCTGCTTACCAGCTATATATGACCCAATACAATAGGGTCATCTTCAAACAGATACAGGACTTCTCTCAAACCCTGCCTGAACAATTCCAAGACCAGCTTCAAATCCTTGTCAACAAGGGGTTTGAGGCAGGAAAGCATGAGATAAGAACAGCTTATGATATCTTCGACACTTCTACTAGAGTGTCTGCAGCCGCCATTTCGGCAAGACGATGGACCTGGCTCAAATCTTCTGACCTTCGCCCAGAAGTACAAGACAGGCTATCTAACCTAACATGTGTAGGAGACAATCTGTTCGGTGAGCAGATCCAGCAAATGGTGGCTGAATTAAAGGACCATCATGAGACCCTTAAACAGTTCTCATCGATACCTTCCGACTTCCCCTTAAGACAGCCCTTCAGGAAGGACTCTAAGAAGTCATTCTTCCGTCCAAGGAAGTACTATCTTCCACCAGCAAGGTCCTGAACTATGAGACCTCATCAAAAGCCTCAGCCTCGCCAGGCCCGAAAGCAAAAGCCACAAGCAGCTCCCCAGCCGGGGCCTGCTTCAGGTTTTTGACTTTCATTTGGAGAGCAGCAGCCTGATTCCTCTGCCAAACATTCCAGTGGGAGGTCGATTGTGCCACTTTCACAACATGTGGCAATCAATCACAACCGACCAATGGGTGCTAGCAATCATTGCTCAGGGTTACCACCTAAACTTTCTTGCTCTTTCACCGGACTCACCACCTCTGCAGGCGTGGAGAGTATCCGACCACTCTGTCCTTCTGGAGCAGGAAGTTTCCCTTCTTCTCCAGTTAAGAGCAATAGAACCCATCCCACTCTCGCAGCAAGGCCTAGAGTTCTATTCCCGGTACTTTTTGATCCCCAAAAAATCTGGGGGGCTTCGTCCAACTCTGGACCTACGTGCTCTCAACAAGTACCTCCAATGGGAAAAGTTCAAGATGCTAACCTTGGGCTCGCTTCTACCTCTTCTACAAAGAGGAGACTGGCTCTGCTCTCTGGTCCTCCAGGACGCATACACACACATTGCGATCACTCCAACTCATCGCAAGTACCTCAGGTTTTTAGTAGGCCCAAAGCACTATCAATATCGAGTGCTTCCCTTCGGCCTAGCGTCTGCACCACGAGTCTTCACCAAATGCCTCGTAGTGGTAGCAGCTTTCCTCAGGAAAGAAGGTGTGCACGTCTACCCCTATCTGGACAACTGGTTAATCAGGGCTCCAACCCAGCAAGCTGCTCGATCGTCCCTCGATTTCACCCTACACACTCTAATTTCTCTAGGATTTCTTGTCAATTACGGGAAATCCTATTTAATCCCATCTCAAAACTTGTTGTTCATTGGGGCAGACTTGAACACTTTACAGGCAAAAGCCTTTCTACCTCGACAATGAGCGCTAACACTTGTGGCCCTCGCTCACCAGTTGCAGTCTCAGCATACAGCAACAGCTCGCCAATTCCTCGTCCTGCTAGGACACATGGCGTCCTCTGTCCATGTTACACCAATGGCCCGCCTGGCCATGAGACTCATGCATTGGACTCTGAGATCACAATGGATTCAAGCTGTTCAGCCTCTGTCGACCATTGTCCACATCACCAACTCACTCCGTCTGTCTTTCGCCTGGTGGAAAGATCAGACCAATCTCCTCCAGGGACTGCCTTTTCAAGTGCCAGATCCTCAACTCATTCTCACCACCGACGCTTCCAACCTCGGGTGGGGAGCCCACGTGGACAATCTACAGTCACAAGGATCTTGGTCTCCAGAGGAAGCCAAACATCAAATAAACTTCCTAGAACTTCGAACAATGTGATATGCTCTCAGGGCTTTTCAGGAATGCCTATCAAATCACGTCATCCTGATTCAGACGGACAACCAGGTAGCCATGTGGTACATCAACAAGCAGGGAGGCACAGGCTCCTTCCTCCTGTGTCAGGAAGCTGCGCAGATTTGGGCGGAAGCGCTCTCCCACTCGATGTACCTCAGGGCCACCTACTTGCCGGGAGTGGACAATGTCTTGGCAGACAAACTGAGTCGTGTCTTCCAGCCACACGAGTGGTCTCTCAACCCCTCAGTAGCGACCTCAATCTTTCGCCAATGGGGATACTCCCAAACAGACCTCTTTGCGACACCCTCAGAACCACAAAGTAGACAATTACTGCTCCCTCATTCGGAGCGAGCGCTCTCAGCCCAGAGATGCATTCTCCCTCTCGTGGGCAACCGGTCTGCTCTATGCATTCCCTCCACTTCCTCTTTTTTCGAAGACTCTCGTGAAGCTACGTCAGGACAAAGGAACCATGATCCTGATAGCACCTCACTGGCCACGCCAAGTGTGGTTTCCCATACTCCAGGATCTCTCCATCTGCAAGCACATTCCCTTGGGAACGGACCCGCATCTGAGCATTCAAAACGACGGATGCCTACGCCATCCCAATCTTCAGGCCTTGTCCCTGATGGCATGGATGTTGAAAGGTTAATCCTTCAACCACTTAACCTTTCAGATTCGGTTTCTCATGTCCTGATTGCTTTACGGAAGCCTTCCACAAGAAAAGCTTATTCCTATAAATGGAAAAGGTACACATCATGGTGCACTTCGCAGTCCCTTGATCCCTTTTCCTGTCCAATCCCAAGGTTTTTGGACTATCTCTGGCATTTGTCAGAGTCAGGTCTAAAAACCTCTTCCATCAGAATGCATGTCAGTTCGGTAGCCGCCTTCCATAAAGGTGTCGGGGATGTCCCTATATTTATTTAATTTATTTATTTATTTAAACATTTTTATATACCGGCATTAGTTGTGGACATCATGCCGGTTTACATCAAAACTGGTAAAGTATGGAAGTTACATTTTAACAGGGAATTAGAAACTGGGAGGAGGGTAAATAATTAAATAGGATAGACGAGAAATAACAGTAACATTAACATGGTTCCTCGGTGTGAACGAGGAGAGAGGATAACAACATATGGTTCCTCAGTATGAGGAAGATGGAACAGACGCAATGTGGTCTATTTTTTATTGGAGGAGGTGTGAGTTTTTATTCTGGGTAGGCATGTTTGAACAGTACAACCCCTCGTAACACGATTTTTAAAGGGCTTGCTCCATATCAAGCCACCTTTATGTCCTCCGGCCCCTTCTTGGGACCTTAATCTGGTTCTCGGTCGGCTCATGAAAACATTCGAGCCTCTTCACTCCTGTGACCTAAAATATCTCACATGGAAAGTGATTTTCCTTTTAGCTATCACTTCAGCTCGCAGGGTTAGTGAGTTACAGGCCCTAGTTACCTATCCGCCTTAAACTCCTGCAGGACCGGGCGGTACTCCGCACTCACCCTAAGTTTTTACCCAAGGCAGTTTCGGAGTTTCACATTAATCAATCCATCATGCTACCTACCTTTTTTCCCAGGCCCCATTCCAATCCAGGGGAACAGGCTCTGCATACCCTTGACTGTAAACAGGCTCTAGCTTTCTATCTAGACCGTACACTTGCCCACAGGAAAAGCACTCAGTTATTCGTCTCTTTCCATCCCAAAAAATTAGGGCAACCTGTGGGTAAGCAGACTCTCTCCTCCTGGTTGGCGGACTGCATATCCTTTTGCTACCAGCAAGCAGGCATTCCTTTTCAAGACCGTGTTAAAGCATACTCTGTGAGGGCCATGGCGACTTCAGTAGCACACCTAAGATTGGTGCCGCTTCCTGACATTTGCAGGGCTGTCACCTGGACCTCTCTCCATACCTTCGCAGCCCACTATTGCTTGGACAAAGCCATTATTGCTTGGACAAAGCCAGAAGACAAGATTCCATCTTTGGCCAGTCTGTCCTGCGTAACCTATTTCCAACGTGACGTACCAACATCCTTCCGCCTGCCCGGTGGGGTTCAGGATGCCCTCTACCAAATTCCACCCCAGTTGTTGTGCCTGTTGCACGCCGTTGGGTACATTTGGTGCATGTTCGGACATCCTCAGCTCAGTACTCACCCATATGTGAGGACTACCATCCTGCTTGTCCTGTGAGAAAGCAAGTGATGCTTACCTGTAACAGGTGTTCTCACAGGACAGCAGGATGTTAGTCCTCACTGAAACCTGCCCGCAGCCCCGCAGTGTTGGGTTCATAACGTTTTGTTGTTTTATTTTTTCGGCACTGCCTGTAGCTATCAAATAAGACTGAAGGGGGACCCCTGCTGGCTGCAGGGTTAGTGCCATGCTAGGCATGCCCAGTAGGGGCCAGTCAAAGTTCTGGAAACTTTGATAGACGTTTTCCGTGATTGGGCTCCATCCTGATGATGTCACCCATATGTGAGGACTAACATCCTGCTGTCCTGTGAGAACACCTGTTACAGGTAAGCAACACTTGCTATCTATTTCCAACATATGAAACCATACATTTACACGGATATCTGAGAAGAAAGGTGGCACTTAAAGAAACTACTTCCTGATGCATTGCAAGAAAAAATGTTCTCCTCTCTTGGGTAGTTTTAACAACATTCGGATACATCCAGATTCAGTTCCCATAGAAATAGGTTTGAGCTTTGTGAAAATATAATTTCAAAATCAAACACAAAAGATACCAAAAGAGTCTGTCTTTCTACAACCTCTTCTGCTGAACTTTCTAGTACTGCAGACACCTAATGGTAGTTCTGGTGGGATAGGCTGGCATAAGAACATAAGACATTGCCATGCTGGGTCAGACCAAGGGTCCATCAAGCCCAGCATCCTGTTTCCAACAGAGGCCAAACCAGGCCACAAGAACCTGGCAATTACTCAAACACTAAGAAGATCCCATGCTACTGATGCAATTAATAGCAGTGGCTATTCCCTAAGTAAACTTGATTAATAGCAGTCAATGGACTTCTCCTCCAAGAACTCATCCAAACCTTTTTTGAACCCAGCTACACTAAGTGCACTAACCACATCCTCTGGCAACAAATTCCAGAGCTTAATTGTGCGTTTATTATTGCACTGCCAAATTGGTTAGCTTCCCTGATTTCTCTTAGCACTTCATCATCTGTCTGACCATTTTGTCCAGGTGGACGGTAGTATACTCCTATCACTATACTCTTACCCAACACACATGGGATTTCTACCCATATAGATTCTACTGAGCATTTAGTCTCTTGTATGATCTTTATTCTGTTGGACTCTATACCTTCCTGGACATAAAGTGCCACACCCCCACCAAGTTGATCCTCCCTATCATTGCGATATAATTTGTACCCTGATATAGCACTGTCCCATTGGTTATCCTCCTTCCACCAAGTCTCTGTGATGCCAATTATGTCAATCTCATCATTTGCTGCTATACACTCTAACTCTCCCATCTTCTTTCTTAGACTTCTGGCATTGGCATACAGACATTTCAAAGTGTGTTTTTTGTTTGTTTTAACAACCTGCTTTTCAGTTGTTAGGGATAATTTGGAAATCATGTTTTTACATACAGCCACATGGACTACGTTTGCTTTTATTGGAACCTCTCTGTTGGGATGCCCTAACTCTCCTGTTTCATTAATATCCTTCAAGGATACATTTCTCCGAACCATGCACTGCTGAGTGACTGTCGGCTTTCCCCCTTGTTCTAGTTTAAAAGCTGCTCTATCTCCTTTTTGAAAGTTAGTGCCAGCAGCTTGGTTCCACTCTGGTTAAGGTGGAGCCCATCCTTTTGGAAAAGTCTCCCCCCTTACAAAACTGAATCCCTCTTCCTTGCACCATCATCTCAACCACATATTGAAACTCTGGAGCTCTGCCTGCCTCTGGGGACCTGCACGTGGAACAGGAAGCATTTCAGAGAATACCACCTTGGAGGTTCTGGATTTCAGCTTCCTACCTAAAATCCTAAATTTGGCTTCCAGAACCTTTCTCCCACATTTTCCTATGTCGTTGGTGCCCACATGTACCACGACAGCCAGCTCCTCCCCAGCACTGTCTATAATCCTTTCTAGGTGATGCGTGAGGTCTGCCACCTTCGCACCAGGCAGGCAAGTTACCAGGCAGTCCTCACGTCCACCAGCCACCCTGCTATCTACATTTCTAATAATTGAATCACCAACTATGATGGCCAGCCTAACCCTTCCCTCCTGGGCAGTAGCCCTGGGAGACTTGTCCTCCATGCAATTTCGTACATTCTTAAGGTCTGTCCCGCTATGTGCGCTGCTGCTCAGTCTCAGCTTTAACTAAAATAGGATCCACCGTTGGTTAAACTAGGCTTTTTCAAGTAATCAGTTGATTCTAAACAGACCAATGGAAGAAGGGGGGGTGGCCCTGAACACCAATGAAAAGTTAGAGCAGTGAAGACCATTCGACGCTGTCATTTAGACCATCTGGGGCTTCTGATGCGAGAGTGAAGATCCACCACTGCTCGCGATAATTGAGATGACTGCTAATATCTCCGCAACGGTCACTCTTAGATATTTTTTCCAAGATAGTCCATTTGAGTTGTTCAAATGTGTGATGAACATGAAGGCAGTGCTTAACTATTGGAGCCTCTATGTTGCCAGTATTTAAATGGCTTCTGTGTTCCCATAGCCGAATTTTAATTTGTCTGCTGGTTCGGCCCACATAAAGAAATGGACAGGGGCATTGAATCAAGTACACTACTTGTGTAGATTCACACGTGATGTTATGATTCTTTTTGTAATTTTTCTTCGTAATGGGATGGTGCCATTCATTGCCTTCAATAGTAGCAGTACACATATTGCATTTACCGCATAGCGGGACAGACCTTAAGAACGTACGAAACTGCGAACAGCGACATACGTTGATGTTTTACCATTCAAGAGGTTAAGTATAACTCTCTTTTCTTATATTGTAGACACCGCAGAATTTTACAAACCCTGATGAAGCCCACGAAACACGTACCGTGTTGGGTCGGGCCAGTGTTGTTATATGCTGTCCAACCAACACAATGCAATGATAAGTGTCTCATCTTCTTAAAATATTTTATCAAAAAAAAGAAAAAAATGTGAAATAATGAGTGTGGTCACCAATGATTAAAAGAAGGTTATCCAGTCTCAGAGCAACATAATAGGCTGGCAAGTAGCATCCAAAATGCTACAATACCTGTTTGTGAGCATTCTTCTTAAAATATAAAGAAGCTCATTTGATATATGAGGTGTCCACATTCGCCCTCTATTAATCGGTGGGCAAGAATCAGCTGATAAACCAAGAACTTCAATGAAATATTTTTTCAGAATATCTCGAACAGAAGTCCCAAGAAGCTTAGGAAAGCTTAAAAACCGCAGGTTTAGATGCCTTGAAATGTTTTCCTACTGTTCTGTCTTCCGATGAATAGAATTCTTATCTTGAATTAAAGCTCAATTTACTTTTTGGATCTCTTGTACACACTTTTCCATATCACCCACTCTAGATTCTATTCCTTGAAGCTTCTGCGAATGGACTTCCTGAAGTTCAGAAACTGATTTTACTAATAAGCCAATGTCAGAAGCACAGCTGGTAATTGCAGAATCTACTCTTACCAGGACAGACCTTAGAGAGTCTAAAGAAATTTGAGCTGTTTTTACCAAAGGTTGTAGAAAGCGACTCTCAAGAGAGGAAGAAGAAGAGAAATCGCCATATACAGCAACCCATGCAGAAGCGCCCAAACTCGGAGTTTCTGAATTCCTTCCAACAGAATGTTCTTCCAAGCCAAGCGAAGCTATTCCAGCTGCAGCTTCCCCCACTCCAGAGTGAACTGCGTCATTTCTTTGCACCGACTCCGGCGTGGCAGCAAAGGAAATGCTCAGCTGTAGTGGAATGGAATGCTCCAAGGGACCTTTCTCATCTGGAGGTGCCTGCCTCCCTCGCATGGCTCCTCAATGGATCCAGAATCCTTATGTTCTTCCGATAGTTGGCACAAGATGGAGTCTAGTATTTGCTGGCCAGGGATAACCTCAGGTAAGGAGAGATATTGCCTGGGTCTCACCTTTCTCATGGGAGCCATTGTAAGGAAATTTGAATGAAGAAAGCAAGGAACTCTTAGCAAGCTGCCATCTTGAATCCACCCCCTGAAGTTTTAATTTTTTTTACACAGAATTTGCCCAGAAGTATTGTACTCCACTATAATTAGAGAACAAAAGAGGGAAAAATCAGGAAAAGAAATGACTCCTCATTTTTCCTCTAGCTGTAATAAGGGGGAGTTTTTTTCCAAAGGGATGAGCTCCACCTTAACCAGGATAGAACCAGTAAGGTTGTCAGCTGGCTTCATATTTTCAGAACAGGTTGATCCAGTCCTGGTTCTACTCCCCTACATGCAGGTACTTATAGTCTTGCTTTTCTTAGGGATTGCAATAGGGAAATCAGAATAAGTCCCAGAATGCAGTGGGGTAAAACCAGGACTGTGTCAACCTGTCTTGAAAATATGAAGTCAGTTGGCAAGCCTAGAAACCAGGCTGCTGGCGCTAACCTTTTAAAAGGAAATAGAGCAGCTTTTAAACTAGAAGAAAGGGGAAGCCAACAGTCATTCAGCAACGCATGGTTCGGAGGCAGATATCTTCAAAAGATACTAATGAAGCAGGAGAATTAGGGCATCCCAACAGAGAAGTTCCAATAAAAGCAAAAGTAATCCATGTGCCTTTAAATAAAAAATCACCTGAGCTAAAGATTCCAAATTATCCTTGTCAAACAAAAATAAGAACATAAGAACATGCCATACTGGGTCAGACCAAGGGTCCATCAAGCCCAGCATCCTGTTTCCAACAGTGGCCAATCCAGGCCATAAGAACCTGGCAAGTATCCAAAAACTAAGTCTATTCCATGTTACCATTGCTAATGGCAGTGGCTATTCTTTAAATGAACTTAATAGCAGGTAATGGACTTCTCCTCCAAGAACTTATCCAATCCTTTTTTAAACACAGCTATACTAACTGCACTAACCACATCCTCTGGCAACAAATTCCAGAATTTAATTGTGCATTGAATAAAAAAGAACTTTCTCCGATTAGTTTTAAATGTGCCCCATGCTAACTTCATGGAGTGCCCCCTAGTCTTTCTACTATCTGAAAGAGTAAATAACCGATTCACATCTAATCGTTCTAAACCTCTCATGATTTTAAACATCTCTATCATATCTCCCCTCAGCCTTCTCTTCTCCAAGCTGAAAAGTCCTAACCTCTTAAGTCTTTCCTCATAGGGGAGCTGTTCCATTCCACTTATCATTTTGGTAGCCCTTCTCTGTACCTTCTCCATCGCAATTATATCTTTTTTGAGATGCGGCGACCAGAATTGTACACAGTATTCAAGGTGCAGTCTCACCATGGAGCGATACAGAGGCATTATGACAGTTTTCCGTTTTATTCACCATTTTCTTTCTAATAATTCCCAACATTCTGTTTGCTTTTTTGACTGCCGCAACACACTGAACCGACAATTTCAATGTGTTATCCACTATGACACCTAGATCTCTTTCTTGGGTTGTAGCACCTAATATGGAACCCAACATTGTGTAATTATAGCATGGGTTATTTTTCCCTATATGCATCACCTTGCACTTATCCACATTAAATTTCATCTGCCATTTGGATGCCCAATTTTCCAGTCTCATAAGGTCTTCCTGCAATTTATCACAATCTGCTTGTGATTTAACTACTCTGAACAATTTTGTGTCATCTGCAAATTTGATTATCTCACTCATCGTATTTCTTTCCAGATCATTTATAAATATATTGAAAAGTAAGGGTCCCAATACAGATCCCTGAGGCACTCCACTGTCCACTCCCTTCCACTGAGAAAACTGCCCATTTAATCCTACTCTCTGTTTCCTGTCTTTTAGCCAGTTTGCAATCCACGAAAGGACAACGCCTTCTGAAAATCCAAGTATACTACATCTACCGGTTCACCTTTATCCACATGTTTATTAACTCCTTCAAAAAAGTGAAGCAGATTTGTGAGGCAAGACTTGCCCTGGGTAAAGCCATGCTGACTTTGTTCCATTAAACCATGTCTTTCTATATGTTCTGTGATTTTGATGTTTAGAACACTTTCCACTATTTTTCCTGGCACCGAAGTCAGGCTAACCGGTCTGTAGGTTCCCGGATCGCCCCTGGAGCCCTTTTTAAATATTGGGGTTACATTTGCTATCCTCCAGTCTTCAGGTACAATGGATGACTTTAATGATAGATTACAAATTTTTACTAATAGGTCTGAAATTTCATTTTTTAGTTCCTTCAGAACTCTGAGGTGTATACCATCCGGTTCAGGTGATTTACTACTCTTCAGTTTGTCAATCAGGCCTAGCACATCTTCTACCACACTTTGAAATGTCTGTATGCCAATGCCAGAAGTTTAAGAAGATGGTAAGAGTATATAGCAATGAAAAATGAAATAGAATTAACTGGCATTTCAGAGATATGGTGGAAAGATGAGAACCAATGGGATAGTGCCATACCAAAGTACAAATTATATTGCAGTGATAGGGAGGAGCAACTTGGTGGGGGGATTGCACATTATGTCTGGAATGGCATAGAGTCAAACAGGTTAAGGATCCTACAAGAGACTAAATGCACAATAGAATCTTTGTTGGGGAAGAATATAATGATAGGAGTATACTACTGTCCACCTGGCCAAAATGATGAGACGAATGATGAAATGCTAAGAGAAATTAGGAAAGCTAACCAAATTGTTGCGTTGGAGGTGGATCCTTGGGCCAAGGTGGGGTTGACACAACCCATAGGTAAGGACCTACAGGTCCCCACCATCAGGAGCTGGAATGGGCTGAAGCTAGAGGCCACTGGAGCTTCACCTATACCAGCCCTCGTTCCCCTCGGGTTTAGCCTTTGGGTGCCGGGGCTGGCAGGACTTAGGTGGGCCTCAGGGTTAGTGAATAGTGAGAAGTGGTTCAGCCCAGAGACAGCAGCTGGTAGATGGCCTAGTCCTACCCTGGACTGGATTCAGTACAGAAACTCAGGCGCCAAAGGAACAACAGGTAATTGGAGGCGCTCAAGCAAAGGAAGGCCTAAGCCTTGTAAGTCCACGTTCAGAGGATAGGCGAGAGGTGGCGTCACTAACAGGCTAGGATCAGAGCCGGCAGCAAGTGGAAGTTGTAGCAAGCAGCGTATAACTCTGGACACAGAAAGGTCTGTAGCGTAGTCGATCAAGGCAGTGGTCAGGGTACAGAGAAGGCAGGCGAGGTCAATCAAAGCAATGGTCAGGGCACGGAGAAGACAGGCATAGTCAATCATAGCTGAGTCCGGGGTTGGAGATAGGCTGAAGAGTAGTGAGGCGTAGCGGAGGTCCTAGGTTGGAGAAAGGCTGTACAGTAGTCAGGCGTAGCGGAGGTCCGGGGCTGGAGACGAGCAAAAGAGTAGTCATGTAAAGCCGAGTCGAAATACAAAGAGTAGGGATGTGAATCGTTTTTCAACGATTAAAATTATCGTCCAATAATTTTAAAATCGTCTTAAATCATTAAAGAACACGATACAATAGGAATTCTAACGATTTATCGTTAAAAAATCGTTAATCGGGTTAGTGTGCACTAACCATTGTTAGTGCGCACTAACAGAAAATGATACAAATTGACACTTTTCAGGTCAGTTAAGGTCAGTTTAGGAATGAATATGTATTCCTATTGGCTGGCTGCCCTCTTATTTATTGATGTTACCAAGGTTCCCACTGAGGTGATGGTTGGGGGGATGGGAAATGGAAACGGTTGGTAGCTTGACAAAAAAAGTAATGTGATCAGTCAATGTGACTAGAACTTGTGCCCTATCCCTGATACCGGGAGTGTTGTGATCTTCCTGCATGCAGTGCCGTATCCCTGATACTGGTAGTGTTGTGATCTTCCTGCACGCAGTGCCCTATCCCTGATACCAGGGGTGTTGTGATCTTCCTGCATGCAGTGCCCTATCCCTAATACCAGGAGTGTTGTGATCTTCCTGCACACAGTGCCCTAACCCTGATACCGGGAGTGTTGTGATCTTCCTGCACACTGTGCCCTAACCCTGATACCAGGAGTGTTGTGATCTTCCTGCACACAGTGCCCTAACCCTGATACCGGGGGTGTTGTGATCTTCCTGCACACAGTGCCCTAACCCTGATACCGGGGGTGTTGTGATCTTCCTGCACACAGTGCCCTAACCCTGATACCGGGGGTGTTGTGATCTTCCTGCACACAGTGCCCTAACCCTGATACCGGGGGTGTTGTGATCTTCCTGCACGCAGTGCCCTGTCCCTAATACCAGGGGTGTTGTGATCTTCCTGCACACAGTGCCATATCCCTGATACTGGGAGTGTTGTGATCTTCCTGCACACAGTGCCCTAACCCTGATACCGGGACTGTTGTGATCTTCCTGCATGCAGTGCCCTAACCCTGATACCGGGGGTGTTGTGATCTTCCTGCACACAGTGCCCTAACCGTGATACCAGGGGTGTTGTGATCTTCCTGCACGCAGTGCCCTGTCCCTAATACCAGGGGTGTTGTGTTCTTCCTGCACACAGTGCCATATCCCTGATACTGGGAGTGTTGTGATCTTCCTGCACACAGTGCCCTAACCCTGATACCGGGAGTGTTGTGATCTTCCTGCATGCAGTGCCTAACCCTGATACCGGGGGTGTTGTGATCTTCCTGCACACAGTGCCATATCCCTGATACTGGGAGTGTTGTGATCTTCCTGCACACAGTGCCCTAACCCTGATACCAGGAGTGTTGTGATCTTCCTGCATGCAGTGCCCTAACCCTGATACCGGGGGTGTTGTGATCTTCCTGCACACAGTGCCTTAACCCTGATACCGGAGGTGTTGTGATCTTCCTGCACGCAGTGCCCTAACCCTGATACCGGGAGTGTTGTGATCTTCCTGCACTGAGCAGGGATACGGCACTGCGTGCAGGAAGATCACAACACTCCCGGTATCAGGGTTAGGGCACTGTGTAAGCTAACACTTTCAGTGCTGATTCTCTTAGAGCAGCATAGAGGTGCCAGGAGCAGGGCAGAGGGTCCTTTGCTCCCAGTAATCAAATATAAGGTATTGGGGGGGGATCGGAAGGGGAGGGGGAGGGGAAGGGGAGGTGCCGCAATGTTGTAAAACCTTGTGGATGGGAGGGAAGGGAGGGGACAGCCTGATTTTGGAATTTTGAAAACACTGGGATGGCGAGTTTTGGATACATTTTAAGGATTCAGGGGGTGAGGAGGGCATGGCCCGATAGGACCTTTATATGATATTTCGGGGGGAGGGGAAGGGAGGGGATGGCCTGCTGGCCCTTTTATTTATTTCTTGTTTTTCTTTATCGACAGTCTTAGTCAGATATCTTTAAATATATCCGGTTAAGTAGCATGTTATCCGGCCACACAAGGCTGGATAACTAAAAATCTACCCGGCTATTTTCAAATATAGCCAGTTAGTTTTTTTGTTATCCAGCTACGTATGATGGCTTTACCGAATGACAGTATATAAAACTCATTAAATAAATAAATAAATAAATAAATAAATAAATAAATAAAGCCAGATAACTTTAAGCTTGTATATTTAATGGGATGTTTATCCCGCTGAATAAATGGGATAAGTTATCCAGCTAACTTTAGCTGGATAACTTGTCTACTAAATGGCCTATTGCATATTGGCCTCAAAGTTTTTTTTACCAGTTAACTAGGTAATAGACTGAAGGGGCTTGTCAGCAGCAGTAATGTTGGAACTCCCACACATGCTGAGAAAGGCTTTTCAATCTTTCTGAGCTATGACAATCATCCAACTCAGCGCTAAGCAGTGACATCACTCTATTTGTGTGGCTGGTTTGTCCTACAGTCCACAGACAACATTCGTTAAAGGCAAGCAACTTTGCTTTCGTTCTCCTTACAACCACCTGCACTCCCAGCTATCAGCTGTACCAGCTTGGCCATCTGTAGAAGGCTGCATCATATTCTTCTTGCTGTTAGCTGGAGAGTGTAGTCAAGACATCCTGCTCCCCGTGCTATGTGACCTACCATCTTTTTATACTGAAGAATGTACCAGAGTCCTGGCACTGTTCTGTGCTGGTCAACCTTGCCCCTTCTTTTTGAGAGCTTGATGCAACAATACAACCACTCAATGCAGGTGACAATTCCCTCTTTCGGCCCTCTCTCATTCATGAGCATATGTGTTTCCATACCTAAATCAAACTCTGGATCCCCCTCCACTGCCCTTAGCACCGTCTTCTATATTTGTCCCAAATACATATTAGAAGTCTCAGTTTTGGTTGCTACCATCTCTGCTGGGAAGCTAGTCCAGGCATCCACCATCTTCTCCATAAAGTAGTATTTCCTCATGTTTGCTCTGAGTCTTCCTCTTGCCAACTTTAAATCATGGCCCCTGTTCCCTAAGTTTTTTTTCTATGAAAAATACTACCTTCATGCACTTGATAGAAACCTGCTACATACTTGAATGTTTCTATCCTAACCACCTTTTCCCTTCTTTCCTCCAGAAGGTACAATTTGAGCATCTTAGCTCAGTTTGTCTCCTGGAGAACAAACTGAACCAATCATGGAGATGTAATTCTGGTTTTCCAATTGAGTTCTATAAGGAAAGCAAGGCTACATATCAATACATACAGTGGGATAAAACCAGAACCAGTTCATCTTGTCCCCCCTGGACATGGACCTGTAGTGTCACCCTCCATAAGCCTCTCTGTGAAGGGCTTGAATTGAAGACTGTGTACCATTTGGTATCCCTCCTCAAAACTGCTTCTTCCTAAATAGGAAGGGTTTTCACAAACTTTAAATGCAAGTATCTCCTTGCAAATGAAATAAAAATCTAAACAAAAAAAAGTGATCTTAATGATTTTGTTTGTTTTAACATACAGTTGAATTCTCTAAAAATGGTTCTAGTGCTGCAGCTTTAAATATACAACAGTGAAATGATGACCTAATACAGTGTAATTATTAATACTTGACATTTGTGCATTTGAACCCGTCCAAATTGCCAGAAAGAACATTTTTCTTTCAAAGTGAAAGTTGTCATGCCCCTTGACACATTTCCCCTTCTCTTACAGATATCAGAGATTTGAAAAGGCCTTTCTGCTGGCTGTGGACATAGGTGCCCGTGACCTCTTTATGGTGAGTCATTTCCTATGGATGATTTTTGTCACTGCTGTTTTCAGGTTGGCTTAATTCTCAGCTTTTCTGCACATTAAAAAGGATCAGTGTCATTTGCAGCCTGAGACACGCGGTGGGGAAGAATTATTCTTTTTTGCTTCTACCTTGCCATCATCAAACTGGTCAATAGCTATCTAGTGTTCTTTGACTTGTTGACATTTTCCTTCCCATGGCCTAAAGGCCATCATATATTTTCAAGGCATTAATTTATACACTCTTGAACTTTTCTCCTTGTGTTTTGATGGGGTACATGACATCTTACACTCTAATAAGCTTAAATGCTTCTAATCCATTCCTTTAAGAAATACAGCTGCAGAGGCCAGCATACAAGGGCAGATCATGTCATGTGGATCTTGAATGCTCTCAGTTTGTCTCTTAGGTTTCTCTGAAAAGTGACAAATTATGAACGCTTCTACAGGTACTTTTACAACTACAAAGCAGTAACATGGACCTGAGGGATCTTACTTTTCATCCAGTTTCTGGCCCTCCCATTTAATTAGCTACAGAAGTAAAATTAACCAGCTCTTTAAAAGTCCTCTGTGCAAGCCCGGCGTGAGGCTCTTGTTTTTTAAGATCTTGCACCACAATGTCACAGCGAGGTCGGGTGGACAAAGCCAGCAGTGCTTTCCTAGTCTCTCAGCATGTTGCTGCTCTGCAGCTGATTTCATTGTTTGCAGTGAAACAATGGGAAAATGACTTGTTCAAAAACACTTTGCAAGTCTCCTTTGACAGTCTTTTCTGAATAATGAAGATATTCTTTGTTTAAATTAAGCTTTGTCACTAAATATTATCATCACTTATTCTATAATGTCACTTGCCCTGCTAGTTTTATCTTAATATTTCAATTAAAAATGAAATCACACAATTAAATCCATCCTTTATTAGTTATGAAAATTCCATTCTAATTATATAAAAAAATTCTCGGAGGCTTTTTATACTTTTTCTGGAGCTCTAATCATCCAGGCTGTTTCATGTAATTAGAAGGAATATTGTGATAAAATATTCCAAAAATGCATCAGAAGTATACAATCCAAATTGTAGTTGTGATAAATTCTTTACATACTTTTTGGGTAAGTCTTCAAAGAGTTTAGCAGATGTGTGCATAAAATCGGGATATCTGCACATATGTAACATAGTAGGTGTCGGCAGAAAAAGACCAAAATAGTCCATCCAGTCTGCTCTTCAATCTTCTTTTATTATTTATTTTATTCTTAGAATAATTATTGCTCTGTGCAGGTTACCCTTTTTCTTCATCTCCATCCTTTAGCCACTGGGGATCCTCTGTGTTTATCCCATTCCCTTTTGAATTTCATTACTGTCTTTGTCCTCACTACCTCATCTGGGAGGACATTCTGTGCATCCACCACCCTTTCTCTGAATAAATACTTCCTGACATTGATCTTGACTCCACCCCCTTGGAGCTTCAAATTATGACTCCGTGTTCTATAGTTTTCTTTCCTTCAAAAATGGTTTGATTCCTGTACATTATTAATACCTTTCAGAAAGCATATATCATATCCCCTCTGTCTCCTTCAGGGTATAAATATCTGGGTCCTTGTGACATTGGGGTCCCACTTTGAGCCCATAATATAGCAATACACACAGAGACATAGGGCCAGACCCAAGAAAAAGTAATCCAGGGTAGGACTTCAACACAAGAGACCAGTGGAGTCTAAGGCACTGAGGCTGTATCTAGGACAGGAGCAATCTGAGGGTGAAGGCCCTGATCACCTAGGCAACCCACCTGCAGAAGCAGACAGGGAATTAGGGCTCAACCAATCCCAAGATGAGCCCTTCCCTGAGATCGGGGCTTATAAACCCCTCCAGCAGCAGGCTGCGCTCTCTATTGAGGTGGTAGAGGTGGACCTGACACCATCACAGTCCTACACAGAGGAAAGCTGTGAGATGAACATTGACTAAGATCAGTCTTTTGATGAGCTCGGGAATTAAAGCAATCCCAAGCAAGTTGTTATATAATCCCAAGCATAAGAGTTTACACATTTATGCTTGAGTTTCTTGTTTTCTTTTTCTTTCCTGTTAAGCTGGGGTTGAGAAAATGTTGTTGAATAGCCTTATGAGAACAACTCATGGGGGGGGCGGGGGAGGGGAGAGAGTTATTCCGGGCACCTTCCCAGTAACAGTGGTTGGGAGTTCATAAGGTAACCCTGTATCAGGACTTTTTCCCTGTTCTGTATTTTATTGGTGTGTGTTTTGGACTGGACATATTCTCCCCTGGAAGTAGGAGGGGAACAAGACTGGCCCTTCTTATGCACGTGACCATGTGATACTGTGACTGTACCAAAGACAGTTTAGCCTTTTTGTGTTTTGTTTCCTTTTCTTATTCTTCCTGTTTTTTGCTTTTTGGAGCGTGACTAGAGTCCACCACACTTTACACAAGCGACCGCTGTGCTTCCAAACCAGGGTACTCAGTTGAGATGAACCTGAGAAGTTAATGGACCTAGAAAGCAATCGTATCTGCCGACACATACCACTACTCTCTGAAGGACCTTTTGACAGTCTTTCAGTCTTATCTCATAACTCTCTTGATGCAAATCCAACTCCATTTTGGTCATCCTTCTCTGAACTGCTTCCATCTTTTCTCCATCCTTTTTGAGATACTTTCTTCAGAACTGAACACAGTACTCCAAATAAGGCCTTACCAATGACCTATAAAAGGGCATTATCACTTCCTTTTTCCCGCTGGTTATGTCTGTCTCTATGCAGCCTAGCATCACTCTGGCCTTAACCATTGCCTTGTCAGATTGATTGTCAGACACCATCACCCTTAAGTCTCTCTCCCAGTCTGTGCATATCAGTCTTTTGCCCACAATAACATACAGCTCCTATGGATTTCTGGAATCCAAATGCATTTTTTGGCATTGAATCCCAGTTGCCAAACCTTTGACCACATCTCATGCTCTCTCAGATCATTCTTCATTTTCTCTACTCCTTCAGCTGTGTTCATGCTCTTCCAGATCTTAGTGTCATGCACAAAAAGACAAACTTTTCTTTCTAAACCTTGTGTAATATCACTCACAAATATATTGATCACAGCTGGTCCCAGAACCTGTCTTTGAAGCACTCCACAGATCACACATCCCTCCTCCAAGTAGGTTCCATTTACAATTACTCACTGTTGTCTGTCCATCAACCAGTTTCTGATCCATTCCACCATCTTGGGACGAATTCACAGGCTTTTCAATTTGTTCAGGAGCCCCCTAAGCAGGACAGTATTGAAAGCTTTGCTGAAATCCAGATAAATCACATCAAGTGCTCATCCTTTATCTAATTCTCTAGATAATTAATCCAATTAAAAAGTCAATCAGGTTTCTCTGATGATTTTTCTCTGGTAAAATCATGTCTAGGATCATGCAATCCAATGCATTGCAGATAGTTCACTATCCTTTCATTCAGAAGTGTTTCCATTGGTTTTCCCACCAAGAAGGTAAAGCTAACTGGTCTATAGTTTCCAGGCTCCTCCCTGCTACCACTTTTGTGAAGCAGGACTACAACTGCTCTTCTCCAATCTGGTGACACCACTCACATTTCCAAGGATCTATTGAACAGATCTTTGAGTGGACTTGTCAGCACCACTCTGAGCTCCCTCAGTATCATGGGATATATGTCATCCTCTTCCATAATCTTGTGCACTTTCAGTTTTGCTAGTTCCACCCAAACACACTCTTCTGCAAATGGAATGGTATCGACCTCACTCCCATCTGTATTCTTACAACCAGCAACGGTCTTTAGTGAACGCCAGATGGAAGTGTTTTGTTTAATGTTTCTCCCTTTTCATCATCTTTCTCCACATAATGACCCTTGTCTCCTTTCAGTCTTATAATACCACCTTTGGCCTTTCTCTTTTCTATGATATATCGGGAAAATGTTTTGTCACCTTGCTTTACCTTTTTAGTGATCCTTTTGCTACTTTAGCTTTTGCCAGAATGATTTCTTTTCTTGTTTCTTTCAGCTTCATCAAATATTCTTCCCTATTGTTCCTCTTTTCTAATTCCTTTGTACTTTTTTTACTTTATTATGAGTTTTTGCCTCTTTGGCCAACTTCAATTCAAATTCTCTCTTCGCCTGTCTTATTAATGTTTTACACTTAACCTGACAATGCTTATGTTTTATCCTATTTTCTTCAGATGGATCCTTCTTCCAATTTTTGAAGGATTTTTTTTGGCTAACATAGCCTCTTTCACCTCACCTTTTAACCATGACGGTAATCATTTTGCCTTCCTTCCACCTTTCTTAATGTGTGGAATATATATGGACTGCACCTCTAGGATTGTATTTTTAAACAATGTCCATGCCTGTTGAACCCTTTTAACCTTTGCAGCTGCACCTTTCAATTTTTTTCTATTTTCCTCATTTTATCAAAGTTTCCCTTTTGAAAGTTTAGTGTTAGAGCTGCAGATTTACTTATTGTCCGCCTTCCAGTTATTAGTTTAAATTTGATCATGTTATGATCACTGTTGCCAAATGGCCCCATCACCGTTACCTCTCTCATCAAATCCTGCGTTACACTAAGAATTAAATCTAAAATAGCTCCCTCTCTTGTTGGTTCCTGAACCAATTGCTCCATGAAGCAGTCATTTATTACATCCAGGAACTTTATGTCTCTAGCAAGTCCTGATGTTACATTTACCCAGTCAATATTGGGGTAATTGAAATCTCCCTTTATTATCGCACTGCCAATTTGGTTAGCTTCCCTGATTTCTCTAAGCATTTCATCATCTGTCTGACCATTTTATCCAGGTGGACGGTAGTATACTCCTATCATTATACTCTTACCCAACACACATGGGATTTCTACCCATATAGATTCTACTGAGCATTTAGTCTCTTGTATGATCTTTATCCTGTTGGACTCTATACCCTCCCGGACATAAAGTGCCACACCCCCACCAAATTGATCCTCCCTATCATTGCGATATAATTTGTACCCTGATATAGCACTGTCCCACTGGTTATCCTCCTTCTACCCCTTGCCTTTAATAACTGAGCTCTTTTATTGTCTATACAGCACCAAGATATTCACAAAATTGGACTTCCAGGTGCATACAACCTTGTTTGCATCAAGACTGGAGATGAATGGAAGACTGCTTTCAACACCCGCAACAGTCACTATGAGTATTTAATAATGCTCTTTGGGCTTTGCAATGCCCCTGCAGTCTTTCAGAAAATGTTCAACGAGATTTTCGTGACCTGCTGTACACTTGCATGGTCATACACCTGGATGACATACTGATTTTTTCCCAGACCATGGGCTTCCATCATAGAGATGTCTGAACCATTCTTCAGTGCCTTCAGGAAAATAACCTCTATGCCAAACTGGAGAAATGTCTCTTCGAGCAAGAGGAACTCTCCTTCCATGGGTATATAGTCTCACAAGACAGATTCCAGATGGATCTGGCCAAGGTAAAAGCTGTCCTGTAGTGGCTTCGCCGAGTGGGACTTTGAGCCTTACAAAGGTTCCTCTTATGTCAATGAGCGCAGGACGACTGGGCCACTCACCTGCCCTGGACTGAATTCTCCCACAACAATCACATTAATGCCGCCTCCAGTTCTTCACTTTTCCAACTTGTTTATAGGAAGCACCCCCTGCTTCCATTGCCACTATCCCTGGCAGTTCCTTCACCTGCGGCTCAACTCTCAGCACAAGAATTACATGATTGGTGGGAACAAACCAATCACTTAATTGAAAAGGCTGAGACATGAGCCAAGAACACTGCAGTTGCCTAAAGAAAGTCAGTCCCCCAGTTAAAGACGGGTGAGAAAGTTTGGCTAAGTACATGACACTTAGGCCTGCGGCTTCCTTACTGTACTTAGCACTGCACTTCATTGGGCCATTCCCAGTGTTTTGTCAAATAGGCCCTGTCACCAGCTGAAGCTGCCACCTACTTTAAAAATTCACATTGAGTTTCACGTTTCTCTGCTCAAGCTATTAGTGTTATGTTATGAGTAAAGTCAATAGTGGACCCTTGGGCCGGCTGAGGTGGACAGCGTCCACAGGAGTTAATAAGCCGGGAGGCGGCACTCAGCTGGAGCGGACTGGTGGCGTCTTCACCCTGGAAACCCGAGACCCCCCCAGGAGGAGCCCGTAGGGGTCCGAGTCGCTGGGACTTAGGAGAATCGTGAAGAAGACCAAGGTTCGTGGCTGGCTGAAGACAAAGGAGAATCGTGAAGAAGACCAAGGTTCGTGGCTGGCTGAAGACAAAGGAGAATCGTGAAGAAGACCAAGGTTCGTGGCTGGCTGAAGACAAAGGAGAATCGTGAAGAAGACCAAGGTTCGTGGCTGGCTGAAGACAAAGGAGAATCGTGAAGAAGACCAAGGTTCGTGGCTGGCTGAAGACAAAGGAGAATCGTGAAGAAGACCAAGGTTCGTGGCTGGCTGAAGACAAAGGAGAATCGTGAAGAAGACCAAGGTTCGTGGCTGGCTGAAGACAAAGGAGAATCAGGAACCGGAGCTGGAGTCAGGATATGTAGACAGCAAGTGGAGCCCAGAGCTGGAGCCAAGGCACAGCAGGACCAAACCGAACCTGACCTGGAAGCAAGGCACGGCTGGAACAAGCTGGAACCGGAGCTGGAAGCAAGGCACGGCTGGAACAAGCTGGAACCGGAGCTGGAAGCAAGGCACGGCTGGAACAAGCAGGAACCAGAGCTGGAAGCAAGGCACGGCTGGAACAAGCAGGAACCAGAACTGGAAGCAAGGCACGGCTGGAACAAGCAGGAACCAAGGCTGAAAGCAACGCTGGGAAGCAACTAAGCACTCAGGAGAGCGACCTCGTTGCAAAGGCAAAGCAAGGAAGTCAGACGATGGTTTAAATAGCCAGCCAGCGTCTGACGTCAGGAACAGGGCAGTTCAGCACTTCCGGGTGCTGGACCTTTAAGAGCCCCCTGCTCACGCGCGCGCGTTGCCTGGCAGTGGGAGGAGTCAGAATCGTCCTTCGGCAGCGTCTCCACGTGGAGAGAGGCTCTGCCATGCGGCCCTGCAGGCCCCAGGAGCAACGGATTGCAGCGAGACCGGGGGAGGCAGGAGAAAGGTAAGGACCCGGTCGCTAGCCTAGCGACCGGGACTGCAACAATTAGTGCTTTTTGGTCTTCCAGAGTGCCACCAAACACCAGGAGAATGGTTCAGATGGGGAGACAATATACAAAGTCCAAGAAGTCCTGAACTCCCGCCGGAGGGGCAAGAAAATAGAGTACCTGATATCCTGGAAGAACTACGGTCCAGAGGAAAATTCATGGGTGCCATCATCCAACATATTGGATTCCAACCTTCTAAAAGACTTTCATCAGCCTTGGGGGTGGGGGGAGGTGAAGGGTACAGTTGCTTTTAGTAGTCTGCAGGCTATTCCCGCAAACCGCCACTCTTACCTTTATGCCCAGCAACTCTTCCTCACAGCGTGGCAGGATGCCACGACTCTTCCTGCTTCAGAAGGCCACCAGGCGCCATGCAGAAGATCGCCGCCAACCTCAGCTCCCCGCACCTCCCCTTAGGTGCATGTGCACCTGACCTCGGTCCATTTAAAGAGACTATGGTGGGACATTCCCCATGGCCCCTACTGTTGACATCACTAGCGCTCAGCAACAGGTCCAGCTATGTTGTAGTGTGTGTTGCTACTTGCCTTCGTCTGCCCAGTCTGTTCCTGCCTTTGTCTGCCCAGCCTTCACCTGTTCAGCCTTGCCTGCCTCAGCCCTATCTGCCCCTCTTCCTCTTCTTCAGATGGATACCTGGTTCTGATCCTTGCCGAGTCTCTCACTATGCCTGATCACTGCCTGCCTATGATCCTAGCCTGGCATTGGACCACATCCCTAGTCTTCAGCAGAGATTTCACCTAATACCTGCCAGCCCCGGCACCCAAAGGCTCAACCTGAGGGGAACATGGGCTGGTAATGGTGAAGCTCCCAACCAGGCTTTGCTTCTCCTGGGTCCGCCTGCTGGTGGTGAGAATCTGCAGGGTTCTTTCCTGCAAATAGAGCCAAACTCACCCCAGCCTAAGGGTCCACAGATACATTACCTTTCACTAAGGATGAAGGATATATTGTTATTTTATTAAATTTTATTTCATTTGATTATGTTTTTTAATATTTTATTTTATTTTAAGGTGTGCTGCAATTTATGTTAATTTTATTGATCTTAATTCCATGATTTATTTTTATTTATTATATTTTGTCATACCATTTTGATTTCTATTAGGATGATTTGTATTTGTTTAATTGCAATTCATATACTGTTATGTAATGATGTAAATCTCCATGACCTTTGGAATGGCAGTCAATAAATTTTCAATAAATAAATAAAGTGGTTTTAACTGCTTCTAGTAACACATTTGTGTTACCACTGATAGTAACACATTAGTGTTGCTAGCTGCAGCAATACCAACAACCCCCAAGTTGAACAGGGCCACTTGCGGCATGAAGACCTATCCCCTCCCTTACACACCCAGAAAGGGATATTCAAATGGAAGATAGCCGGATAAGTAATACTTATCCAGCTATCTGGCGTCCACGGAATATCCAGTTATACTCAGTAGCCGCTAGATAGCTGGAGAAGTCACTTATCCAGCTATACTAGATAGCCAGCTAAGATGTGGGCAGGCAATGGATGGATCAAGTAGGGCACTATGTAGTCTGATAACTTAGCTGGCTAAGTAGCAAGATTCAGCCTTAGCTGGATAACATATCCAGCTAAGTTAGACCTGCTCAACAACAGGTTTTAAACTTAGACGGATAAGACTTATCCGTCTAAGTAGCTCCAAATATGGGTATATTCAGCAGTATAGTCGTGCTGCTGAATATCCCATCTGAGTTAGTTGCATATGTCTATCCAGCTAAATTAGATAAACAGGATCTAAATATTAACACCACACTGAATAGTGATGCTGCTGCAACAAAACGATCCCCTCCTGCCCCCTTCCTACCCATCCTAACTGCTTAGAATGGGTCTGCAGCTGTCTAGTTCTTTACATATATTGGTAAAAAGGAGAACATCAGGTCTGTGGAAACAGTTTGAGAATTGAGCTGGTGGGGCAGGAGGAAGCGGGGATTATCCCTGCCTCAAAGATCTTCTGCACACTTCAGATGGTTAAGTATTGATGGGGAGGCATGGATCTGAGGGCTGCAGACCCTATACTACGGTCTGGGAGGTGGAGGGAACCTGCTGGGGTTGGGGATAATGGAACCTAGGTGGCTACAGACCCATATTAAGAACTCGGATGTGGGAAGGAGGAGACCTGCTGGTATGGATGGGATGAGAGGAATGCTCTTAGCCATGCAGGCCTCATTATTCATTGGGGTGAAGTGATTTCAGGCCTTGAGTGACCTTTGTTGAACTTGGGTGGGAGGGGTTTGTGGACAAGACATTCACAGGCACGTTAAACTGCTGATGCTATCCAAAAATGTTAAGTACACCATGATTTGCAGCAAGCAATTTTAATATTAATGAGCTCTTTTGTATGCATCATTAAAATTTTGATCGCATTAAGCCAATATTTTTTTCATTATTGATAACATTTTCAGACGTTATAGCCTTATTGCGGGCCGCGATAACACCGTAATGCATGCGATAAATAACTCATTGTGAGATGCGTATCCAAATTTTAAAAATGTAGTCAAATGGGAGGAGTTTGGGTGGAGTTTATGAAAATGAGGGGCACTTAACATTGTGTGCGATAGCATAACGCACGCTATCGAGGGATCTATTGCCGGAAATAACTGCACCTTTTTTCCTGGCCTTATGCTGTGCATTATGCTCTAAATAGGATTTGCAATAAATATGGCAAATCCTGTTTTGTGCAGAGAGAGGGGAGGGGGGAGAGAGAGAGAGAGAGCCTCTGAAGAGGCACATATATTAGACAACATTTTGTACCACTGTAAGAGGGGCCATTCTGAACTCGGGGTGAGGGTTTGGTAGTGGGCTGTGTATTCTCGACCTAGCTTGATGCATTCTCTACCTAGCTGCTATCAAGTTAGGTTGAGAGTACAATGTACAAATCTCATCTTTGTGTACCTTTCATCACTTCAAATCATATAAAATCTTCACTGATGTCTACAGTGCTGTTCGTACCTCTGACTGTGCTTGTAAAACTGTCCCCTAAAACCTAGACCACCACCAAAACCTCACCCTGGGTTACTAGTAGCCCCTCTTTACAATGGTATAAATAGTTTACTTATATGAGAGGTTTATAAAGAGTCTCTCTCTCTCTCTCTCTCCTAACCATGCCCCTTTTTTTTCACAGGCGCTATTTTTCGCTATTTTATAACAAAATGATATATCTAGGCCTAAGTTTGGCATTTAACTTGCAACTATTTTATTCTCATTTTGTAATCTGCATTGAATGGAAACACCCCAGAGTTACAGAATATAAATCCATTATTAAATTCAATTAAATTAATGCACCTTAAAAAATGTGCCCACATGTTTTTTTTGTTATGTTTATTCATTTTCAAAATAGACAATATAAGATACACAGGTATAACATAAACAGCATTATACAAACAGTCTCATGTATTATAACAAAGTAATGGGAAATGGTGGATTAGACACCAAATATAGTCCAAAATTTCTTTATTTTGATGGAGACACAGATTTTATACTTTGCCCGACTCAGGCCGAGTTTCGCCCCAACGGGGCTGCCTCAGGGGCTAAAAACAATTATAACATATCAATCAGCATACAAATCAAACATGACCACAGATCTATTGTTTTTAAGAAATCATATTCGTGTAAAAAATAATTATTACCTGTATGTAGATATTTATGAATTCAATATTCAATATATTTATATATCGGAATTCAAGTGTCTGAAACTTAAAATGTAAATAATGTAAACATATGAATCATAACACTTTTACATTCATGCAATATTTTTACAGTCCACATAGAAGTGAAATTAAAATAAAAGCAAACTTTAATGATGTTATACTAATCCTAAACTCTTAGCACTCATGAAGACATATTTTCATGAGTGCTAAGAGTTTAGGATTAGTATAACATCATTAAAGTTTGCTTTTATTTTAATTTCACTTCTATGTGGACTGTAAAAATATTGCATGAATGTAAAAGTGTTATGATTCATATGTTTACATTATTTACATTTTAAGTTTCAGACACTTGAATTCCGATATATAAATATATTGAATATTGAATTCATAAATATCTACATACAGGTAATAATTATTTTTTACACGAATATGATTTCTTAAAAACAATAGATCTGTGGTCATGTTTGATTTGTATGCTGATTGATATGTTATAATTGTTTTTAGCCCCTGAGGCAGCCCCGTTGGGGCGAAACTCGGCCTGAGTCGGGCAAAGTATAAAATCTGTGTCTCCATCAAAATAAAGAAATTTTGGACTATATTTGGTGTCTAATCCACCATTTGCCTACACGGCGTTCTTAGATCACCTACCCTCCTGCTTCATCAGTTATAACAAAGTAATGACATAGATATCACTAAAGGAGACCCTTTGCTGAACAGTAGAACAGCATGATATGTAATCGTGGAGTCTTAACTATTAAAGGGACAATTTGGAGTAAAAGGTAAATATCCAGGGAATTCTATGTAGCTAAATCAGGGAACCACCATTCGATATGCTGTTGATGAATGCCAAACAACTTTTAATAAATGTGTATCTACTAAGATCAATAACAATGATTAAGATAACATTTTTCCCCCACCCTTGAGTCCCCACCCACTCCCCCCTATCCTACCATACTCTTAAACTAATTATCAAAGAAATTATTCTGATAATTTTTCTTTGAAAATTAGAAGCGGAAATTGCGTAGATATAAAGAGTGCATATTTTCCATCTGCTATTTGTGCATGTGCCCGACGCCGGAAGCACGCCAGAAGGGGATTTAAAGTGGGCCCGGGACCTGAGGCACCGTGCGCCAGCGTCGCACTCCAAAGGGGCACGTCAAAGGGGCAGGCCCCTTTGTACGCCCCTTCGTACGCATAAGGTAAAACCAAAGGAAAAAGAACATTGAAACACGCACCAAAATAAAGACATGATGGAATCGTTAAAAGAATGGGATGGATCGACAGCACAACCCATAGAAACATGTACCAACAAAGGTAAGTACAGCAACAAACACAACTATTTGCAAAAATTAAAAGAAAGTTACAAATCACTTAATAACAAAAAACCAACCGAAATAATCTCATCAAAGTAAAGAAAACCAAAAATCCAACCACACTAAGTCTAAATAAACTGTTAATCTTAACTTTCATTCTAGTAAATGCCCAATCGATAACAAAGAAATTCCCAATAATTACGAACCTACTATATGACATCAAACCAAATTTCATCACTATCACCGAAACATGGTTAAAAAAATCTGACATTGTCATTAAAAATCAAATAGCACACAGAAACTATGACATATTCTTAATTCCCAGGATAAATAAACGCGGAGGCGGCATAGCTCTAATTATTGAAAAAAAATTTAAATGTAAAGTGATTCCAACAACACCCCCTCTAAATCATGAAATTGCACTATTTGATACTGAACACACCCAAAAATGCATTATCTATTGCCAACCCAGCTTACTTGACCTAAACGTATCCCCATTAATAGAATATTTAACAATAAACTTAAACACATCAAAACCAACCATCATAATGGGAGATTTTAACCTTCATATGGACGTGTTTCCATTATCAAATACATGCCAGACACTAAACGATATGATGGAAGCAATGGGATTCACTTTAATTACAGATAAACCCACACACAAAGCTGGCCACTCACTTGACCTAACATACATCAATCACAGCTTCCTTGAACACATGAATACTAGCTATAGTCAAATTCCATGGTCAGATCACTTCATAATCCAATCTGCCATTAAATTCATAAAACCAAAGGAAATACAGAAAAATGAGCCCTTAGAATTTAAATATCGTCCCCCCTTTAACCATGACATACTAAAAAACAAATTAGAAGAAACTCTAATAAACCTTAACCACAAAAATTGTATAGACACAAAAACAGAATGGATAACGAACACAAATAAATTGGCAGACGACATTAACCCCACAAGAACAATGCTAATCCATGAATCCAAACAAAAAAACCCTTGGTTTAATGAAAAAAATAAAGGAAATCAAACAAAATCTGAGAAAAAAAGAAAAAAGGTGGAAAAAAGACAAATCAGCAGAAAATTTAACCAAATTTAGGAAACTAGCCTATTATAAAAAAATAATTCTTGACGCAAAAAAACAATTCTTTAGTTCAAAAATTGAAAATTTTTCAGGCAACCCAAGAACACTATTCAACATAGTCAAAAATCTGACTAATGATAAGGCAGAGATGCCCCAAACCCACAAGAGAACAAATGCAATGACTTAGCACACTATTTCTCAGACAAAATAACAAACCTTAAAGCAAAGATTCCTATCCTAACAAAACAGGAGATCAAGATGCAAAAAAGAGATGTGACACAATTCTCCACATTCGACGAAGTATCCCAGACTGAAGTAGAATCCATGATAAAAAATTTGAATCCTGCACCACATAAAAGTGACACCATTCCCACCACAGACATAAAAAAAACTAGCTCATATAACCTCCTACACATTAGCCAAAATAATTAACCTATCACTCAGTGAAGGAGTAATGCCAGATTCACTTAAGAATGCAATAATAAAACCAATCTTGAAAAAGAAAAACAGTGACCCAAACGTCTTAAGTAACTACAGACCTGTTTCAAACTTGCCTATGATCGCGAAATTATTAGAAAAAGTAGTACAAAAGCAACTAGCATAACATCTAGACAACAATAACATACTCTACCCATCACAACATGGCTTCAGAAAACACTATAGCACCGAAACATTACTAATCTCCCTAACAGATAACGTACTTCGCGGATTTGATAGCGGAAAACACTACATCATGATACTACTAGATCTGTCTGCAGCATTTGATACAGTAAACCATAACATACTATTGAAAAGACTGGAAGAAATTGGATTACAAAACAAAACAATCGAATGGTTCATATCCTATCTTAACAATAGATCTTATCAGGTACAGATAAAAAACACAATATCAGACAAGATCGAACTAAAGACAGGAGTCCCCCAGGGTTCAGCACTCTCAGTGACACTATTTAACATTTACATGCTCCCCCTCTGCCACCTACTGGCAGGGCTAGGTATCATACACTACATATATGCTGACGACATTCAACTAATTCTACCGGTTGAAGAATCAATTGAAAAAACACTGAACTTCGCAATGTTGTACCTAGACATAATAAAACAGCTATTAAACCAAATGGAACTAGTAATTAACATAGAAAAAAACAGAATTTATACATCTTGAACGAAAAGCATTGAAAAAATTCAAAATCCCATCAAACTTAAAAATGATAAATCAGTGGAGTTAACTGATAAAACAAGAAACCTAGGAGTAATTATAGACACGGAACTCAGCCTTAAGCAACACATATCTATAAAAGCAAGAGAAGGCTACGCCAAACTAATGGTCCTTAGAAGGCTAAAACCCTTATTAACTCAAGAACACTTTCGCACAGTACTACAAGCACTAATATTTGCTAGCAAGGACTACTGCAACACACTTTTTCTAGGATTACCATATACCACAATCAGACCACTGTAAATACTACAGAACTCAGCTTCCAGAATACTTACTGGAAAAGGCACAAGAGATCACATCACCCAAACACTTGTGGACTTACACTGGCTACCAATAGAACAAAGAGTGCAATTTAAGACACTATGCACAGTTCATAAACGAATAAATGACGAAAATGCCAACTGGCTAAACACTGCACTACGATTACATGTCCCTCAAAGAAATCTCAGGTCAGCCAATAAAGCTCTGCTAACCATTCCCTCAGTTAAAACAGCAAAGTTGACCCAAGTGAGAGAGAGAGCACTATCTTTGGCAGGTCCATTATTATGGAACACATTACCTCTGGAATTAAGACTAATGAAAGAATGAAAACTCTTCAAAAAAAGCTTTAAAACATGGCTCTTCAAAAAAGCCTTTCACAGTGAGGTCATTGATTAATAGGGATGTGAATCGTATTTTGACGATTTAAAATATCGTCCGATATATTTTAAATCGTCAAAAATCGTTAGAGGCGATATACAATAGGCATTCCCCCAATTTATCGTCAAAAATCGTAAATCGGGGGAAGGAGGAGGGGAAGGGGGAGGGCGGGAAAACCGGCACACTAAAACAACCCTAAAACCCACCCGACCCTTTAAAATAAATCCCCCACCCTCCCGAACCCCCCCCCCCAAATGTCTTAAATTACCTGGGGTCCAGTGGGGGGGTCCCGCTGTGATCTTCCACTCTCGGGCCACGGGTGCGTTAATAGAAATGGCGCCGGCGCCATTTTGGTTCCTGTCCCCCGACGTCACGAGCGCAGGAGATCGCTCCCGGACCCCCGCTGGACCCCCAGGGACTTTTGGCCAGCTTGGGGGGGGCCTCCTGACCCCCACAAGACTTGCTAAAAGTCCGGCGGGGGTCCGGAAGCGACTTCCTGCACTCGAATCGTATTTGCCGTATTGCAAAATGGCGCTGGCCATACGGCCAGCGCCATTTTGCAGTACGACAATATGGCCGTATGGCCGTATGGCCGGCGCCATTTTGTAAAATATGGCCGGCCATATGGCGCCGGCCATATGGCCATATTGCGGTACTGCAAAATGGCGCTGGCCGTATGGCCGGCGCCATTTTGCAATATGGCAAATACGATTCGAGTGCAGGAGGTCGCTTCCGGACCCCTGCTGGACTTTTGGCAAGTCTTGTGGGGGTCAGGAGGCCCCCCCCAAGCTGGCCAAAAGTCCCTGGGGGTCCAGCGGGGGTCCGGGAGCGATCTCCTGCGCTCGTGACGTCGGGGGACAGGAACCAAAATGGCGCCGGCGCCATTTCTATTAACGCACCTGTGGCCCGAGAGTGGAAGATCACAGCGGGACCCCCCCACTGGACCCCAGGTAATTTAAGACATTTGGGGGGGGTTCGGGAGGGTGGTGGATTTATTTTAAAGGGTCGGGTGGGTTTTAGGGTTGTTTTAGTGTGCCGGTTTTCCCGCCCTCCCCCGATTTACGATTTACACGATTTTAAACAAAACAAAACCGCGACGATCCGATTCCCTCCCCCCCTTAGCCAAAATCGATCGTTAAGACGATCGATCACACGATTCACATCTCTATTGATTAACAACACATACACACAGCTGATAGTCACCTATAATAAAAGCAGAACTACTAATTTTATTATTTTACTCACAATTAAGTATTAAAGTAGAAAGACAGTATAAACATATTATTATCCTAACAATCATATAAATAATAACACCAACCCATTTCCCATTTAGAGTATATTATTGAACTATGTAACCGTAAAATATTGGCACCCTATGGATAATTTTGAAACCAATTCAAACCTATTTTGTGCCTAACTGTAAACCATTGTGATGGTGCATTACTAAACGATGGTATAGAAACGTTTTTAAATAAATAAATGCTCATGCATTTGAATATCAAATGTACATGTTCTGTTTTCCTCTCCTGACCTAATCACCTGCCTCCTGAGAATGCCTTTGTTTAACCTGGCTAAAGGTATGTGCTCTATTGTCTACTTTTATCTGGGCAGAGGAGAGCAATTTTCAGCCAGGTCAATTAACCCTGGTAAATTGGTATGCGCGCAGGCAAATGACTTTGGAAAATGCACTCATATCCTTCAGCATTGACCTTTATAGCAGATTTGTGAGAGGAATTTATTTATTTATTTATGAGCTTTTCTTTACTGACATTCGTAAGGCACATCATACCGGTTTACAATGAACTGAAAGGAGGAAAATTACAAAAAACAAGGGGAGGGGAGATGAAGCAGGCAAGAAAGGGGGAGAGGGGTGGGAAGGAGATAAGGTGGAAGAAAGGAGGGAGATAGAAATCAATAGTAAAACTGATTACAATGAACTGCGTAACAGATAGGGATGTGAATCGTTTTTTGACGATTTAAAACAATCGTCAGATATATTTTAAATCGTCAAAAATCGTTAGAGCCGCGATACAATAACAATTCTCCCGACCTCCTGCACACGGGCCGTATTGCCAATATTCAAAATGGCGCCGGCGCTACTTTTGCCCTCACTATGTCAGTGAGGGCAAAAGTAGCGCCGGCGCCATTTTGACTTTTGCCCTCACTATGTCGACATAGTGAGGGCAAAAGTAGCGCCGGCGCTATTTTGAATATTGGCAATACGGCCCGCGTGCAGGAGGTCGCTCCCGGACCTCCGCTGGACTTTTGGCAAGTCTTGTGGGGGTCAGGAGGCCCCCCTAAGCTGGCCAAAAGTCCCTGGGGGTCCAGCGGGGGTCCGGGAGCGATCTCCTGCACTCGTGACGTCGGGTGACAGGAACCAAAATGGCGCCGGCGCTACCTTTGCCCTGTCATATGGTAAGGGCAAAGGGCCACCGGCGCCATTTCTTTTAACGCAGCTGTGACCCGAGAGCGGGAGATCGCGCCGGGACCCCCCCACTGGACCCCAGGTAATTTAAAACATTTTGGGGGGCTTCGGGAGGGTGGGGGATTTATTTTAAAGGGTCAGGGTGGGTTTTAGGGTGCCGGTTTTCCCGCCCTCCCCCAATTTACGATTTTTTACGATTTAAAAAAAACCAAAACCATGACGATCAGATTTCCCTCCCCCCCAGCCAAAATCGATCGTTAAGACGATCGATCACCCGATTCACATCCCTAGTAACAGATATAAAGTGAAAGCAGTAGGAACTATATACAACTAGTATATCACTATATACATCTAGAATGTCTTATCCGTCAAAGGTTGCTATCGATTGCATAAATATGTAGGAAGAACATGGCGGGAAATAGGGAGGTGGCTGAGGAGGAGCTAAGTGAGAGCGCTGGGTAAAGGGCGAGGCGAGGGAATGGTAGAGGAAGCCATCATGGAAGTACTGTTCAAGGAGACGGTCTATGGTTGGTTTGTATCAGGGTAGACCTGCCTGAACAGCCAGGCCTTGATTCCTTTCTTAAATTTGTGTAGGGATGGCTCTAGACGGAGGAAAGTGGGGAGGGAATTCCAGAGGGAGGAGCCGGAGATGGAGAAGGCCCTTTCCCTGGTATGCCATGCATAGGCTTCTATGGTTTTTGGTATTTTTCTATATAACTTATTTTCATAAAAACCATAGAAGCCTATGCCTGGTATGCCAGGCATAGGCTTCTATGGTTTTTGGTATTTTTCTATATAACTTATTTTCATACACTTCCATGTATGTGGGCATATCAAGAGCATCTTGCCACCCTGTATGCCCTATACAGTTAAATGTTCCAGGCATATTCTGTAATCCTTTCATTTAAACAGACACATGGTAGAATCCCTTTGTCTATACTGAAATACATTACAAAAAGTATATTGGCATCCCTTCCAACTCTCTGTAACTTACCACTGTACTGTCTATCATTTTATTTCTTTATCCAGATCCTTTGTCCCTGAATATTTAAGTAAATCCTTATGCAAATATTAAGTATGTGCTGGAGGAATGCCTGTGCGGGAGATCCCCACAGGCCCCCACCGTTGGTAGGCGAGGCCAGACAGGAAGCAGAGGCCAGCTGGAACTTCACCAATACCAGCCCATGTACCCCTCAGGTTGAGCCCTTGGGTACTGGGGCCAGCTTGTCTTAGGTGGGCCTCTGCGTGGATGATCCCGTGGGGAGATGGCCAGGTGCAGGGCGGATTGGCCTATCCGGTGGGCCGGTCGCTCTAGTCACATGGTCTGCCGAGCATGGCCGTGACAGAGCCGCGCTCGGCAGACCAAGTGGTATCTCCTGAGCCGGCCTGGGCGGCGAATCCCCAGGCCGGTCATCATCGGAAATCTGCCCCTGGCCAGGTGATAATGCTCGAGGTCAAGTCCAGGCTGAAGGTCAGAAGCCAAAGGTCCGTCTGAGGTAGGAACGCAGGAATTCAGGAACTCTGGAGCACAGCTCAAGGAGAGTAAAGGGACTTGTTGCCAAGGCAAGCTCTGACTGTCAGAGTTTTCCTTAAATAGGGATAGGCTGGTGATGTCATCAGCAAAGGCTGCAGGCGATTTCCCGCCATAGGCCTCTTAAATCTTCGGAAGAGGCGCGCCCAGCCCAGAAGAAAGGCGGTGGTGCCTGAGGTGTGGCCACGGGAAGCATGGCAGTGTTAGCGAGGTAGCTCGGTCTGAGGAGGGCTGCCGCATCGGCGGGAGAGCTCGGAAGCAGCAGGGCAGTATGGCATCGGTGACGGCTTGCGTCAGGGGGTGAGTGTAGCCGACCACGGGGCCCTATGGTTGGCAAATGTAACAGTGCCCCTCCCCTAAGCCCGTCTCCTGGAGGTCTCAGTTTCTTCGGTGAGAAGCATGAAATTGCTTGATCAATTTCTTGTCAAGAATGTTGGAGGCTGGCTTCCAAGAATTCTCCTTGGGCCCGTATCCTTCCCAGGAAAGGAGGTACTCCCATCTACGTCCTCATCTTTGGATATCTAGGACATCATATACTTGATAGATGGTGTCACTCTCTGTGGTGAGTTGCAATGGTACAAGGGTCTTCCAGGATGGCCAGGAAAGGATCAAAGGCTTGAGGAGGGACAAGTGAAAGACATTATGGATTCCCAGCAAAGGAGGAAGGCATAGCTGATACTTCACCAGTCCAATCTGCTTGAAGATGGGAAATGGGCCGATGTATCGAGGTGCCAGGCGCTGGGACGGAAGCCTGAGCCGGTTGTGGCTGGTGCTGAGCCACACTATCGCTGTGCTTAAACTGGGGTGCTGGCCTACGGTGGGCATCTGTGGATCTTTTAGCCCGACTTGCCTCCTATAACATATAGTGGTGTGGGTCCAGAGCTGGTGTAGTTCATCTGTAGTGGTTTGGGCCGCTGGAGACAGAACTGACAGAGGTATTGGCAACAGAAGTAGTGGTTCTCTCCCATAGACGATGAGGAAGGGAGATGATCCAGGGAGACGCTAACATGGAGGTTGTGGGAGAATTCTGCCCATAGCAGGAGATGGGACCAATTGTTTTGCTGATCGTTAGCATAGGCTCGTAGGAAGGTCTTTAGCAACCTGTTAGTTCACTCTGCCAGTCCGTTGGCTTGTGGGTGGTAGGTGGTGGTCAGGTCTGACATTATGTTAAACTTCTTACAAAGCAATTGCCAATACTGAGCGGTGAACTGTGGTCCTCTGTCGGAAATTACATGTTTGGGAAGCCCATGATGGCAGAACACATGTAAAGCAAATAATCAGGCCAATTCTGGGGTCGAGGGGAGACCAGGTAACGGAATGTAGTGAGTCATCTTGGAAAATCTGTCAACTATCACCCAAATTACGATGTTGCCATTGGAGTAAGAGAGGTCCACCACTAAATCGGTGGACAGGTAGGTCTAGGGCTCCCTGGGAACTGGCAATGGCTGCAACAGCCTCAGGGCGTCCCACCATTGGTTTTGGTTGCACGCAGGTGAGACAGGAATCCATGTAGGCCCGAACAACCTGTTGCATGTTGGGCCACCAATAGTATCGTTAGAGGAGTGCCAGTGTCTAGCGCGACTGGGATGGCCACTATCCGGGAATCACGTGACCATTTTAGTACTTTTTCTCATAACCTACGAAGAATCACCATCTTCCCAGTGGGAAAGGTCATAGCTGCTGTTAGGTGGATACGTGCTGGATCAATGATGTGTTGGGGTTTCTTGATGGTATCCTCTGGTACAAACAAGCATGATAAGCCATCAGCTTTCATGTTCTTATCTGCTGGGCGGTACCTTAGATCAAAGTTAAAACAAGCGAAGAAGAGGAACCATCGGGCTTGCCGGGCATTCAGGCATTGGGCGTGTCTGAGGTGTTCCAAATTTTTGTGGTCTGTGTATATCGTGAATTGGTTCTGGGCCCCCTCCAGCCAGGGGTGCCATTCCTCCAGGGCTAGTTTGATGGCAAGGATTTTATGGTCACCAATGCTGAAATTGCACTCTGCTGGGGAGAATTTGTGAGAGAAAAAAGAGCTGGGATGTAAGGTGCCTTTGGTGGAGTGCTGGCTCAGGACAGCTCTGACACCTATAGACTATGCATCCACCTCCAGAATGAAAAGGCGGCTAAGGTCGGGATGTTGGAGGCAAGGTGCTTGCAGGAAGGCTTACTTTAACATTTGGAATGCCGAGATTGCTACGGGGGTCCAATTCCGAGTGTCGGCCTCGTTGCGCGTGAGCACCTTGAAAGGAGACGCAAGGGAAGAGTAGTTTGCAATGAAGTGACGATAGTAGTTTGCAAACCCTAGAAATCTCTGGAGGGCTTGAAGGCTAGTCAGCCAGAGCTTCTGGAGAAGCCTTGCTATCCCAAAAAGGGAAGACTATCTCACTTGAACAAACATTTGTCCAATTTAGTGTACAGCTGATTCTCTCGTAGATGCTGGAGCACCTGACAGACATCCTGATGATGGGTTGGAAGATCTTTTGAGAATATGAGGATGTCGTTCATGTAGACAATGACCTTGGAGTACAAGAGGTCTCGGAAAATCTCATTCATCATCTGCTGGAAAACTGCCGGGGCATTACATAAGCTGAAAGGTATGACGAGGTACTTGTAATGCTCGTCCCTGGTGTTCAAAGCCATTTTCCATATGTCATCTGGGCATTAAGGACCAAATTATTAATCCCATGGAGGTCTGACTTGGTGATGACTGCAGCCCACTGAAGGCGGTCGAACAGTTCGTTAATCAGCAGTAATGGGTATTTGTCCTTATGGGTAATGGCGCTGAGCCCTTGGTGGTCGATATAGAGGTGTAGACTGCCATCATTTTTCGTAACGAAGAAGAATCCTGCACCTGTGGGTGAAGAGGATGGATAAATGAATCCTTTGCCTAAGTTCTCCTGGATGTACTCTGTCATGGCCTTTGTCTCAGGAATGGGGAGAAGTACACTCTACCCCTCAGAGGAGTGGTGCCGGGGAGTAGGTCTATGGAGCAATCAAATTTCTGATGAGGTGGAAGGATGTCCGCATTCTTCTTAGAGAAGACATCGGCGAAGTCTGCATAGAGCACCGGGATTCCAAGTGTCATGGCTGCCAGTGGTAACTGCGGGAGCAGCTCTACCCACTTCATGCAAGAGCGAAGACAGTGCGGGTTCTACTCAGAGAGTTGTAGGGTTGCCCAGTCAAATTGTGGAGAATAGCACTGTAGCCAGGGTAGGTCCAAGATCATGGGATGCATGGATTTGTTAAGGATGCAGAACTCTATCTTTTCCTCTTGGAGTGCGTCAGGACTGGATTAGTGATCTGGTTGATTCTACCTGGCAAGGGAGCTCCCTGGATGGAAGTGATGACCAGGGGTGTCTCTATGGTTTTGATAGCAATATGCAAGTGGGCCGCGAGATCCTTGACTAGGAAATTCCCTCCCACTCCAGAGTCCACCAGTGCCAGCACTATGAAGGAGCGAGAGTCCAAGGTTATTGTTGCCGAGTCAGCTGAGGGGCCAGAGATTGTTACCCTCGACCCAACTGCATGGGTTCTTCTGCCTTACAGGCGAAGGCGATTCCAGGGGCTGAAGCCATGGTGGTAGGGGGAGAGCAGGGATGCTCGGAGATAGAGCAGTGTGGAGTCCGAAATTCCCGGGTGCGTTCCTGGAGGTGATGGTCGATTCAATCAGTGAGGTCAATAAGGCCTTCTAGAGTCTCTGGAAGCTCCCAGATGGCAAGTTCATCCTTAATCTGGGATGAGAGGCCATCCAAGAAGATTGGGCGAAGGAAAACCTCTTGCCATCGAAGTTCAGCGGCAAGTGTACGGAATTCGATAGTATAGTCACTAAGCGAGCATTGACCCTGCCTGAGTTACAGGAGATCTGAGCTGGCAGTGGCCAGTCTCACTGGGTCGTCGAAGATCCTTTTGATGGTGAAGACAAAGCACATGCAATCCTGCAGGAGAGAGTCTGCACCCTCCCAGAGTGGGGAGGCCCATGCCAGAGCTTTGCCTTCCAGATGTGAGAGGATGAAGGTAACCTTTGTAGCATCGTCTGGGAATGCCGTGGGTTGTAAGGGGAAATGCATGTAGCATTGGTTGATAAACCCCAACATTGTTTTGGGTCTCTGTTGTAGCTTGGTGGTGTGGGCAGTAGAACAGATGGACATGCTGGTGTGGCCTGAGGGAAAGGATCAGAAGTGATTGATGTCACCGCTGGCGGAGAGGAGGCATCCAACCTAGCATTTAGGTACTCGATGGAGGGCACCAGGACCTCGAGAAACCACTGTTCTTCTTGTATCTTGTGAGCCAGTCCCAGTATGGCCTGGAGAGCGGAGGCCTCTGCCGGGTCCATGGCCTTGACAGCCTGTTGTAGGAGTAGACCCTTGAGCTGAGGGGGAGTTGGCACTGCCTGTGGGGGAAACTAGTCTGATATCAATTGCATGAGATAATTAACAGGGTAAAATTGTGCAAATAAGTTACCATATGTTCTTGGACAAGTCTCTTATAAATTGGCAACTTGCGCATGTTTTTCTTGGCCCCACCCCAGAACACTTCTAGATCACCCCTTTATTATGTGTGTAGATATGCATGCGAAAGTGAAAAAATGCACATATTTTATTTTATTTATTTATTTTGAACTTTTTTATACATATGTTTGATGTTTATAAAATAGCATGTATGCAAGCACAGATGACTTACATATGAATATGCTAACTTTTACGCATGTAACTCTTTGAAAATTTATCCTTAAGCTTGCAAGTAATATATACACAGGCACACTTCACTTTGGAAATGCTTTAGTTGAGATAACATGCACATACAAGATGATTAATTTGCATTGAGAGAGAGTAAAGTTGAGAAAATTAAAATGTAACCGTGAATTCATCAGTTCTGCTCTGTTCTGTGATCTCAGCAATAAAAGAGTCTCTTTCTTTCAGATTCCCCTTTGTTATTGTCCAAGATTCATTTTAGATTAATCTTTTATTTTGCTTTATTTCCAAAGGACATCCATTACCTTGCACTAGATAAGGGCGAATTGGCACTGGCTGAAGTGGCAAAGAGAAAAGCTAACGAAATAGATGCAGAATCAATAACTACTGGAGTTGGTAAGAATTAATACTGTTAAAAAAGCCTTGTTTAATCAATATGTGCTATGTATAACTGCCATTTCATAGTTTTAGGGTTTTTTTACTTGAATTAACTTCATGCAGAAGGAAAAATAAATATTTTGAAGATTAAATAATACTTCATTAGTAAATCTTTGACTTGGGTAATAACTTTTGTTTTATCAATGTATAACTTCAAAAATCTAATAGAAAGATATAATTTAAAATGTAGTTCATAAAATTCCTATATGTATTAATCATGCCAGTGTAAGACAAAAATGATACTTTATAGAGGTAATTTTCAAAGAATTACAAACATAAAAATTAGTATATATGCATGTAAGTAGCCTGTACCTATATAACCGTTATTTTCTAAACATTAAAAGTATGCATGCACCTTACGTTTTGCACATTAAAAATGGGCAGTCTAGGAAGGCAGGACCAATAGTTGCTATTTTAAAAGACATGTGCGTACATTTGGCAATTTACTCATGTAATTTTACACCTAATTATCTTGCATGATTGATATCAGACTTGTTTATTGTGTAGTATTTATTGGGACTGGATGAACTGGAGGAAGTTCAGACTGAAGAACTAGGCAGGTCTTCATGAGCTGGGGAAGGACTGGGTGAACTGGTGGAGGAATCGGAAAGCTGGTAATTTCAATTATGCGTGCAGGTTTTAAAATATAACAGTTTTGGTACCAAATGTGTAAGAATGCTGTCCCTAACGGAAAATAGCATTAATACCTTTCAGAGAAGAATTATTTGAATAGTCATTATCGATAAAGAACTTATATCTCATTATGCTTGAGTGGAGAAAACAGTGACTCCCCTGATGAGATCCTTGTCAAAACACAGACCCCTATTGGGGCATTTCATTATGACTATAATGGGAATTAGAGCATAAAGAGTGAAACATGACAAGATAATTACTTGATTTTAATTGCAAAAAAAACCCAACTACTTAAAACAATCTAAGAACACTGATATCTGACCTATAATTATAAATAAGTCTATGAAGGCTTTTTTGAAGCTGGCAAAGCCTATTATGATGGTCTTTGGAGATGATGTTTAAATGTGAAAGAAAGTTTAAATAGTTGAAGGTTGGGGGAAACCTATAGGGCTATGAAAATGACCCTCTTCAATTGTTCTGCCCCTCTGTGGACTTATGTTACTCTTCCCCAATGAGAACCTCCTTTAAAGTCCTCTTCACTCAGTTAGCAAGCAGGAAGAGTGGGATCTGGGGGTAATTGGATCTGATGATCTTAAAATAGCCAAACAGGTGGATAAAGCAGTGGTAAAAGCCAGAAAGATGCTTGGCTACAAAGAGAGAGGAATGGTCAGCAGAAAAAGGAAGGTGATATTGCCCCTATATAGGTCCCTGGTGAGACCTTGCTTGGAATACTGTGTACAGTTCTGGAGACCACACCTTCAAAAGGATATAAACAAGATGGAGTCAGTCCAGAGGGTGGCTACTAGAATGGTCAGTGGTCTTTGTTCTAAAGCATATGCGGATAGTCTTAAAGATCTAAATATGTATATCTTAGAGGAAAGGTGAGATAGGAGAGATATAATAGAGACATTCAAATATCTCAAAGGGTTCCATGCGTAGGAGGTGAGCCTTTTTCAATGGAAAGGAGCCTCTAGAACAAGGGGTCATGCGATAACGTTGAAAGGGGGTAGACTCAGGAGTATTCTTAGGAAACATTTCTGTACCAGTGGAAGTGGTGGAAACAAAAACAATATCTGAATTTGAGAAAGCATGGGATAAATACAGGGAATCTCTAAGGAAGTGATGAAAATTATATTGCTAAATTAATTGAATGGATGGGCAGACTGGATGAGCCATACAGACTTTTCCTGTCATGTTTCTATGTTTCCTGCACTGTTAACAAGAGGGGTTAACCCTGTACCAATAGCACCAAACCAGAGGGCCCAGTAATAGGCTTGATTTAAGCATTATCAAAATTGGAAGAAGCGCTTAGTATTTCAGACATTCAAAGTTAATATAAATTAAAAGGTTTAATATTTTAAATCCATCAATAACTGTTTATTGAAAATGTAAATTTCTACCCTTCTCTTCTTTCTCCTTTCTTAATTTTTTCCTCTCTGCTTCTGGCACATATGTACTTTGAATTGAAATTCTGTATCTATATATTTCACACTATATCGTTAATCTTAAACCTGCAGCAAATTTTAGCAGCATTTCCAGAGTCTATGCTTGGTCTCAGAGATTTAAATATAGTAATACTGAAGTTGATTCACCCCTGCAGTTTTCAGCCTTCCTTGGGCAAACAGCAAATGTTTGTTTTCCTAAAAGCAATTGTTGTGAAAGAGTCTATTCAGGAGATATTCAGGGCTGATGAAAAGATGTTCACCATGGCTTGAATAAAGATAATCAGGAGGCAGAGCCACATAGACACTTCATTACCACTCTCTACTTTGTCCCGGACCAAGCACAAAAGAAGTTATTCACTTACACACTTGTGCAGGCTTTATTTGCCTCCCAGAAATTTCCAGCCCAAAAATATTGACTTCTGCCTAGGCTAGGAGTAATTTTGACTCTACCTACATTTTGCTGTACTGCTTCCATTATATTCATAGAAACAAAGTAAATGGTAACAGCTAAGAACTCCAAAGCCCATCTAGTCTGCCTATTCCTTATCCAGTACCAAAGAGCCTATCCAGTCTCAGGCTTTGCCCTCGCACCCTTGCATCTAAGTATCCTCTGTGCTTATTTCATGCTTTCTTGAATTCTGTTACTGTTTGGCCTCCACTACTTCTGGTAGGAAGCTGTTCAATGTTCCACCATCTTTTCTGTAAAGAAATATTTGTCTCTGAAAAAATAGGATAAATCAACCACACATGTGGATAACGTCATTCAACAGTGGAGAGAACAGAATGTTTTACTAGTTTGCACTAGAGAAGACTAGAAGGCCTTCTTCTCATGTGCAGCCAGCACTGCAGCAGCGTGTACCATGAGGCCCTGTCAGTCAGTCCTTTTCTGTGGAATGAGATGAACGTTTTTTCTGCATTGGAAAACTTCTTTTATGTGCAAAGTTTAAAACTTTAGCCAGAACTACTCATGATCTGGATTTGTTCATTGATATAGGCCCCACTCAGTGCTTGCATTCTATTCTCAAAAGATTGACAAGGTCCACAATACCCAACTCCTCTGGCAGCCATTTTTCCATGATTTCTTGAAGTTTGTCATAAATAATGGAATCGAGGAACCCCATGAACCGCAAATTAGATCGACAGGAGCGGTTCTCAAGATTGTAGATTTTATATTCATGCGCTTTAACTAATTTTTCAAGTTTTTCCATCTTCACGGTCAGTGCCAATGTATTATCTTCTGCTAGGCCAACCCAGTCCTCCACAGTCTCCAATCACATGTGGGACTCCAAAAAAGAGTTTTTAATATCTGTAATCTGTGAGGAGAGTTCATCAAATAGGGAAGCTAGAGCCACGACAACTGCAGAGGTAAAGTCTGCTACAGCGGCTGCCATAAGACCTCCAGTTAAAACAGGGTCCGACGCAGTGGCCATATTCCCCTCTGGCATACTTGGCTTCTCCTTCTCCTTTTTTATCAAGCGAGTAGTCATAATCTTCTGAATACTCTTCACCGCGCTCTGAAAATGAAGGATTATCGCCTCCACTTAGTTAAATTGGTTGGTAGGAGAGAGATGGATACAGATGGTAAAAGATCCCGAGGGAAGGCACCCGGAGCCTCAGGAAACAGGTCTTCCCCCAATCACTGCATCATGTGACCTCTCTAAGATATTCACTTTTAATTTGGCAGACTTCATTTTTCCCTTGATGGCTGATAAAAAGGCCATAGGGTGCAAAAGGAAAATGGTCTATAACTGACCACTATAATGAATATATGTGCAGTCTAGGACTTGAACATGATGTTTCAAATTGCTTCATTTTTTTGAAAATTTCTCCTGTGGCTGTAAAACATAGATATCGAAATCAAAACCTTTGACATTGAAAGCTTTAACTTCAACTCATTCAATGAATGAACCTTTGAGATCAGAGACTACCCTCTCATCCTCTTTGAACTTGAGTGCGTGGCAGGATAAGGATACCTCTAAGGTTACCCACTCCTATGGGCAAAGCTTCAGGATCGAGTAAAGGAATGTGAGCTATTGAAGCTGAGCAATAGACTCCAGTATCAATGCTTCTGTAGTAGTCTAATTCTTGGCACAATCTACTGGAAATGATGATGATGTTGAAGTTTGTCCTTGTAAGAGGTCTAAACAGGAAGTGACCCCCCCTCAATACCAATTGCATCGATGTTGACCTTTTTACCTCCAAATTTACCAGTATCAGCCTTTGTAAATACAATAGCTATCGCTCCATTTATTTCACAGGAAGATATGCTATCTCCAACAACCACTCCTGAGTCATTGTCTAGGGTAGTGTATGAAAAAGATTTGGATAAATAGATAAGGATCTTCTGGCTCGACATCTAATCAGGCTTCATACACCTTCCATGCTGACTGCTCCAATACCTTCCACTTCAATACCTATTTCTTCTCTACATGTAGAAGCTGTACTTAAATCCTTTCATTTAATGTCAGCAGCATCCTTTTGTGCCAAAAGTTTAGCATTGGTCCATCTCCACATTATCGACAATTCAACATAGTAGTTATTCCACCTCTGAAAGAGAAATATCTCCAGATTCTCAGCAGTTTGATTCTAGAAGTAAGCCTCAAAAGAGGCAGACATGTTGCCATTCTCTGATGCCTTATATTTCTCCTCCCTTACTTTTAGACTTTATTTTTCTAACCTATTGGGTGTATGAGTCATTTATGTATCATTTTTTACTTTATTTTTATCTGCCATCAATGCCAGTAAAGATCTTTATTTTTGAAAAGCTGCTTTGGAGTCAGTAAAGTGATGCTTTTAAGTGATTAGCAGAAGAGCCTCTGTGAGAGAAACCCAAAGGGTCAAATAGTTTAAATTCGCCCCTCCCCCATGGGGAACCCCGGGAAGTCAAAGGGCCAGAAACAAAACAAAGCCAGCCATATAAGTGGGTGATGTCATCATACAGCACCATATTGGAGCATACTCTCTCTCAAAACTCTGAAAGCTAAAGTCTTTTTGGGCATGCGCAAGAATTCCTGATTTTCAGTCACTGCTCAAGCCCCACAGTTTTTTCATGTTTACTTCATGAATATTTTATTTCCTCAGTTTAGTTATTTATGTTTCTTGCCTTCTTTTTTGAGTAAAAAAAAAAACCTTTCTTTCTCAAGAAGACCTTGTCATTTTCTCATCATATCTGAAAAGTTGTCTAAGCCAGATAAAAGTTGCTTCAAATTGTATTCAAAATGTCATTACAAAATGGCGACACAGGACCTCCACAACGTTTGCTTAAGGGTTCTTGATCCAGACCACAATGCATCCATTTGCAGCCCATGTGGAAAAATGTCCCCCAGAGCCTGCAGTTTAAGGAGATAAAGCTCAACTACAAGCTCTTTTCTCCATCTGGGAAGAAAAAACTAGTCAAAAAGCACCAGCACAGGAGCGGTCTGCGTCCAGGAAGGGTAAAGAGAGAATCTTCTCTTCCCACAGCTCCACAAAAATGAAGAAAATATCTCCTGAGCCATCAGAGCTAAGTTCAAAAAAGAACCATGCCAAACCTAAGCTGGAGCACACCATGGCGCCATTAAATGGTATTGGTGTCTACAAAACATCTGTGCAGTCTAAATCTTTTTCGTCTTTGGCACTGAGGGCCATGGCACCAAAGGCGGATGATACTGACTACTCCCATTGGCGCCTTCATTGTTATGGAGCAGATCTTTTTCCTCGACGCAGACCTTCTACTGGCACCAAACATTCCTCTCGGTGTAGATGGTCCCCTAAACTATTGGAATCCACTTCAATTTTAGTACCAGAGTCAGATTTTTCATCCAAAATTGTAACTTACTCTATTTGCCTCTATCTCCTATTGAAGAGTGTCATTCGTTTATACAGACACTATGGTTGGACCATGTAAGTTCATATACAAACAAAATTTTACTTGTTTCATCAAAAACACAGTTTTTAGAGCCCATTTTGAAAACCTTTTTAAAGGAGCTTCAATCTTGGTCAGGAATTACATCTTATCAAGAAGTAAACACAGATCTGAAATCTCTACAATAAGTTTGTTTGTATATTTGCATTCAGTGGAGGCAGTGAATGCAGATCTTTCTCATGCATATTCATTGTGGATATCCTGAAAACCTGACCTGTTTGCAGCCCTCGAGGGCTGGAGTTCGCCATCCCTGCCCTAGACCTATATAAAAACTCAAAGTGACCACCACTGGGGACAGCGAACCACTGAAATCCAAATTGAATCAAAAGCAGAGAGACTGCTCTATCGCTGTATGAGAAGTGTTTTTAAAAAATAAATTATTAAGGAAATTTTCTTTATGATAACTTCAATTATTACTTCGTATACCTACACCCTGTGGATCTGTTGATTTTCAAAATTATTGAAAAAACCTGAAAGAAAATTTTTTTGGGGAAGAGTAGAAGGTTTCATATACAGTGTAGGTGTCCCCGCACCAATATGTTATTGGTTATAATCATCAACTTCCTACCACCTCCGACAACGATTTTTTAAAAAAATTTTTGTTGCAATGTATTAGCAATAAAGTCCCGATAGTTTCAATGACATCCGTGGTATCAAAGATGTTAACCTATTTGCAGAAATGTACAAATGTAATCTTCAAAGATAATGTTCAATTTAAAGCGGGTGCCTTACGACTTCCTAATCTGTTGGTTTCTTTGGATGGTTGGTTTCTTTGGATGCCAATTAAATCTATGTCATCATTCATTGCTATACATTCTAATTCTCCCATCTTACTTCTTAGACTTCTGGCATTAGCATACAGACATTTCAAAGTTTGTTTTTTGTTTGTATTTTCATTCTGCTTTTTAATTGACAGAGATAAATTGGAATCTTTTAGCTCAGGTGAGTTTTTAATTTTAGGCCCTTGGACCTCTTTTCTTATTATTGGAACCTATCTGTTGGGATGCTCTAACTCTAATGCTTCATTAGTATCCTTTGAAGATACCTCACTCCGAACCATGTGCTGCTGAGCGACTGTCAGCTTTCCCCTTTGTTCTAGTTTAAAAGTGGCTCTATCTCCTTTTTAAAGGTTAGCGCCAGCAGTCTGGTTCCACCCTGGTTAAGGTGGAGCCCATCCCTTCGGAAAAGACTCCCCCTTCCCCAAAAGGCTTCCCAGTTCCTTACAAAACTGAATCCCTCTTCCTTGCACCATCATCTCATCCACGCATTGAGACTCCGGAGCTCTGCCTGCCTCTGGGGACCTGCGCGTGGAACAGGGAGCATTTCAGAGAATGCTATCCTGGAGGTTCTGGATTTAAGCTTTCTACCTAAGAGCCTAAATTTGGCTTCCAGAACCTCCCTCCCACATTTTCCTATGTCGTTGGTGCCCACATGTACCACGACAGCCGGCTCCTCCCCAGCACTATCTAAAATCTTATCCAGGTGACGCATGAGATCCGCCACCTTCGCACCAGGTAGGCATGTTACCAGGCGATCCTCACGTCCACCAGCCACCCAGTTGTCCTCATTCCTAATAATCGAATCACCAACTATGATGGCTGACCTAACCCTTCCCTCCTGGGCAGTAGGCCTTGGAAACACATCCTTGGTGCGAAAGGACAATGCACCACCTGTACCTTATCTGTACCTTATCCATCGCAACTATATCTTTTTTGAGATGCGGCGACCAGAATTGCACACAGTATTCCAGGTGCGGTCTCACCATGGAGCATATAATGGGCATATTACACAAATTTTCTTTAATATCTGGTCTTAAAATAAATATGGGGAAGTCTCTAGCGTTAGATATCTCTGGGAAGCTGAGAAGCTGATAGGTGGGTGAATTCCCACTAAGATAGGCAGGTGAAGATATTATTTATTTGGGCCTCAAAATTTCTAGAGAAATTTCCCACATGTACCAGGCCAATATATCCCCTTTATTAACGTCTACTAAAAGATTAGTGGATAGCTGGCAGCACTTTCCCTTATCTTGCTTCGGCCAAATTCAGTTGGTGAAGATGGTGATACTATCTAAGTGGTTATATGTCCTCCAAACCATGCTTTTGTGGCTCTTGAAAAAATATGTCCTAGCTTGGAATAAATTGATATCTCATTTTATTTGGAATGGGAAGAAACCTTGTATGTGACTTGGAGGGCTTCAGTATCATACCTATAAGGGAGCCTGGACCGATGGGCCGCAAATGCGCAGTAAAGCGCAGCTCTACCATGCATGTGCGGGCGGGAAAGCACGTCGGTCACAGTGGAGCGTAAAGATGGCGCTGGGAGGTAGTGTCGGGAAGGAAGGAGCAGCGGTGGTGGCGAGCTGCGGGAAGGCCAGCAACGAGCCCAGTGGTGAGATGCGCGTAAGGGAGAGACCCCCGGAGACCTCGGACCAAAAAAAAGATTCTAATGTGGGAGGAGCAGCGGCAGCGGCAAGCATCGGCTGGGCCAGCAACTAGCCCGAATGTGAGGCATGCGCAAGGGAGGGACCCCCGGAGACCTCCTGTCTCCATGTCTGTGCCGTCCAGGAGAGCTGGGCCACACTTAACGGGACCCTGGGTGGCAGGCGAGTTGATGAGAACAAGAGGGAGAGGGAAAGGGTTGTGGATGAGGTGAGAGGGGAAGAAAAGGTAAGATGAGAGGGGATGGAAGGAAAAGGGATGTGAGTGAGTAAGTGGGAAGGGTAAGAAGTGGAGAAGAGAAAAAGGGGGAGTGGAGGAGGGAGAGGGAAGGGGATGAGAGTGAGGGATGGGAGGGATGGGATTGAGAGAGGGTGGGGAGTGACTGAGGGAAGGGGAGGGAATGGGAGGGAGAATGAGGGGGGAGGTGAGAGTGAGGGAAGGGGGTTTCAGTAAGAGGGGAGGGAGGCAGTGGGAGAAAGAGGGTGAGTAAGACTGAGGGAAGGGAGTTTGAGTGGGGGCAGGGGAGGGAAGGGGGGTGAGTAAGCAAGGGGGAGGAGGATGAGTGACCGAGGTGAATGAGCGAGGGGAAGGGGGAGTGAGGGAGAAGAAGTGTAGAAGGTTGCAATGTCCGAAAACAGAATGAAAAATAAAAATGATAATGTAGCCCATTGTTACGGGCTTAACGGCTAGTAGTATTAGAAATGGCAGATTAAGATTGTCCAATTTGCAAACTTATAATGCCCTCTGCTTATTTTGAGTGGCCAGGGTCTGGCTTCAGGATCTGGGGACTGTGACAGATCTTGAAATAGATAAGAGTCTGGTATCCCCACTAGCCTTGTCTTATATTCTACATGGCACAATTGCAGATATACCTATTGGAGTCCATGGTAGCATTCTATATTTGCCAGTACTTCATGCATTGTGATGGGTGCGGATTAAACATAGTTTATCCCCTAGAACAGCGATTCTCAACCGATGTGTCGTGATACGCTAGTGTGTCGGCAAGCACTGGCAAGTGTGTCATGTGCTGGCCGAAGATCTAAGCCGCAGGCTGCTGCCAGAGACTAGGCCGGTGGAGCCGAAGACTGAAAACGCAGGCCACTACCAGAGAACAGGCTGGCAAGGCCGAAGACCGAAGCCACTGCTGCCAGAGACCAGGCTGATGGGGCTGAAGACTAGAGCTGATCAGCTGGAGGCCTGTGTGTATGTGTATATGTATTTGAGATCGGGTGGGTGCTTGTGTGTGTGTGTGTGTGTGTGTGTGTGTGGATGTGAGAGAAAGAGGGTGCTTCTGTGTGTGTGTGTGTTTGTGTGTGTGGTGTGTATATGAGAGCGGGAGGGTGCTTGTGTGCTTGTTGTGTATGTGAGAGGGGGAGGGTGCTTGTGTGCGTGGTGTGTATATGGGAGGGGGAGGGTACTTGTGTGCATAGTGTGTATGTGGGAGGGAAAGGGTGCTTGTGTGTGGTGTGTATGTGGGGGGAGGGTGCTTGTATGTGTAGTATGTATGTGAAAGGGGAGGGTGCTTGTGTGTGTGGTCTGTATGTGAGAGGGGAGGGTGCTTGTGTGTATGTGAGAGGGGAAGGTGCTTGTATGTGATGTGTATGTGAGAGGGGAGGGAGCTTCTGTGTGTGTGGTGTGCATGTAAGAGAGGGAGGCTGCCTTTGTGTGTATATGTGAGAGAGGGAGGGTTTTTCTGTATGCATGTGTGAGAGAGAGAGAGATGGAGCATATTTCTGGCTGGCTGTGGCTGTGAGAGAGGGGGGCATGTATGTGATTGAGAGCCTGTGTGTAAGTGAGATAGAGAGAACAAGTGTGTAACTGAAAGCCTCTGTGTAAAATAGAGAGCACTGTGTGATTGAGACCGGTCAGAGAGGTGACGTGTGTATGTGTGAGAAAAACTGATCAGGACGGGGTGTGTGTGTGTGTGTATGTGTGTGTGTGTATGTGTGTGTGTGTGTGTGTGTGTGTGTGAGTGAGAGAGAGAGAGACTAGTCGAGGAGACAATTAGTGTGAGAGAGACAGAAACTGGTCCTGAGGGAGTGACTGGTGAGTGTGTGTGTGAGAGATAGATTGGTCGGGGAGATGATTGGTGTGTGAGAGACAGAAACTTCTAGGGTGTGACTGGTGTGTGTGTGTGTGTGTGTGTGTGTGTGTGTGTTTGTGAATGAGAAAGAGAGCGAGAGACAGAGACTGGTTCTGGTCCCTAAGGAAGAGGACCATGAGGACTGCTTCAGCATCTACTGCTGCTTCTGGTATGGCCTGCAAGGGAAAGGAGTAGGAGAACTGCTGGAAAGGGTAAGTAGAGGTGGCTTTTTAAGTTTATTTTTCTTGATTGGGTATTAAGTGATGTGTCTACTGTTTTGAAATATTTTATTGGTGTTTAGAGAATTTTTAATAATTTTTAATTGTTTTTAATTGTTAGACATTATCAGCTATTTTGAAACATTTTCTGGTATAATTTTAGAATTATTTCTGTTTAGGGATATATCAGCTTGGCTTTTTCTGTTTTCTAATAAGAGGTGTATTGATGTTTAGAACCGGGTTTAATATTTGTAATGTTGCCTTTTTATAGGTATGGTTATTATTATTTGAGTGCGGTCCACAATGCAGGTGTAACTTAGTGCAGATTAGTTTGTGTGCATTATTGCAGGTCCTGGGACTATGTTAGGTATTATATTTCTGTTTCCATTTCTCCTGTTTTATACTGCATGCAGAGTGGCTTTTTGAGTTTCCATTCCAGGTTCTGTCTCCATATTTGTAATTTGTGGTCTTTTTGTACCTGGAGAAGGTCAATTTTGTGTGTATGACTGAGATAAGCTATTTAACTAGCATGTAGGCTAGTAAAATACCTCACCTTCGGGCCGATACAGTAAGGACACATAAGAAACAGTGCGACAGTGCTGGGCGCACCCTCGTTTGCCGAGCACATCTTGGTTCACAAGCCACTCGATTCAGTATTCAAATTTGACGCAAATCCAAGCAGCGGCCAAAGCGCTTCAATGAAGCGGTAGGCATTCTCAATCCATTTTACTGTATAGAGCGGTATGCAGCACCTATACAGTATCCAGGGTGCGCTGGTACCTGTCATTTCAAATGTCATTCCACCAGGTAAGTGGATGGTTCTTTTCTACAGACCCTGCTGCCTTGAGTGCCCGGCCGGACATCCAAGCCGTGACCTTGGACGTCTGGCCGGGCGCCCGATCGGACGTCCAGTTGGATGTCCAGCCGGACGTCTGATCATGGACGCCCGGATACAGGCGCGAAGGTCCATGAATGGATGCTGCCTTGAGTGCCCGGCCGGACATCCAAGCCACGACCTTGGACGTCTGGCCGGGCGCCCGATCGGAAGTCCAGTTGGATGTCCAGCCAGACGTCCGATCATGGACGCCCGGATACAGACGCGAAGGTCCATGAATGGATGCTGCCTTGAGCGCCTGGCCAGACGTCCAAGCCGTGACCTTGGACGTCCGGCTGGGCGCACAAGGCAGCACGGCCTCCTATCATGGATGCCCGGATACAGGCGGGAAGGTCCATGAACGGACACTGCGACCTTGGACGTCCGAGGCTCCATATAGGCGTCCATAGAGACTCCGTATAGGCGTCCGTAGAGGCGTCCATGTCTCCGCTGGACCCGGAGCCTCAGGACGCCTAGCGGACGCCCATCTCTCCGGCGTCCGTAAAGGCGTTCATGTCCGGAGCCTCAGAGACGCTCAGAGATGGATGGATGGTACAGTTCAACCAAAACATATCACATACCTCCTCCGGTCTTACTCCTGGGTTCTCCGGTCGGATGGGTTCTCCTTGTTGCTGGGCTCCCCTGTTCGCCTCTCCAATCTGCCGAGCATTTTGAGCGTTTCTCATTTGAGCATTTCTCATTCTGCTTCTCAACTGAATGAAAAATAGCGCCAGAGCAATAATATACATGTTGTCCATGGCGCTGTCCGGTACAAAGCTGACCGAACACCACGCTAACGCCAGGGTCAGGGTAGGCAGTAAATATGCAGGTTAAAGACGCGGCAAATAAGCTGGTTAAAAAGGCGATAATCTGGGCGCACGTTACTGTATCGGAGGGAATAGCTAAATCGATCTTTAACATATCATACACATGCAGCGGGCGGAGACGGATACGCGTCCATTTCGGCAAGCTGTAAGGACGCGTAAAGCCGGATACTGAATCGCGGGTTAGCCTTACACATCCAAAATGTGCGTCCAAAGCGGGTTAAAAACAGGGTAACCGCGGCCGCGCTTTACTGTATCGGCCTGCTTATTTGTTGCGTTTTCTCAGTTGGTGGTGAACTGCTGTCTTTTTATAAGTAGGGCTATTGTGTCTGGTAGTAGAGGGAATCTGTGTTGCTACTATTGAGATAACATCAGAATATCTTTTTGTATGGTGAGTTGTACGGGGAATGTTCTAGTTCTGCTTTATACCCATTAGCGGGGGTGGGGGGGTTCCTGTGGATGCAAAATGCACATTTACATTTAGCCTTTGGTTGTCGTGTTCAGTGTGACACACATGTGAGAATTATCTAACAGGTGTGTCCCAACAGAAAAAAGGCTGAGAACCACTGCTCCAGCTTAATGCCTGGTCCTTTTTCTCCCTTCCATCCACTATCTCAGATAAATTTCAGGCCCTCTCTTACTCACCCAATTCAGTTCAACTTTGCTCTCTCTACCCCCCCCCCCCCCCCCATCCCCTCTATCCATTCCTCCCCAAGTCAAATTCTCCCTCCCTATCCCTCTGTTTATCTTCTCTTTTTTAATCCTGTCATCCCTGACCAAAAGGAAAAGAAGTGGACTTCATGACTCCCTCATCAAACTAAGTCATCCTGTGGACCTCATGACTCCCACTTCCCACTCACCCACCCTCTATGGGCCTCATATCTCCCTCCCCCCTCTCACCCACCCTCTGTTCACCTCATCTCTCCCTTTTCTTGTCCCCCTCCCCATGGATCTCGTGGCTCTCTCTCTCTTCCCCTTTCCCCAAATGGGTCTTATGGCTCTTTCTTTCCCTCCCCCCCCATGGACCTTACTGCTCCTTCCTCCTGCAGACCTCAGATTATCCATCCAGTTCCTGTGGACATCACAAATCCCTGCCTGGTTCTACAGCCCTCAAAACTCTCTCTCCTACTTTTCTATATATGACTTCATGACTCTCTCTCCATGTTCTCAGTGTATAATATGAATGTCTCCTAGCCTAGGGAAGGTATCGCTTGGCTCTGCATACACTGTGTTTCTCCTCCTATGGCCTGGGTTGGGGAGCCCCAGCTCTACGCTCACTCACTATCGGTTTCCAGAGCCAGGGAGAAGGTTATCCACACTCTCTCTCTCTCTGCTTCTGGGATTCAAGGAGGGTCTCTTAAATCTAATGTTAACCACATGACAGAGCAATATGCATCACGCATTGGCTATTTTTACGTAGCCAATTTAACAGCTGCCATACAGACCTTTCTTTTTGGGTGTCTATCTTTTGTTTTTCTTTACAGTGTGTGACCTTTTATTTAGCAAAACTATGACTTTTACTTTTTCCAAGACAGCTCAACCATGTACTGAATCTAGGGCAACAGGAAGTGCCTTAACAAAGTACTGACACGAACAGAAGGAGCTGGTTGTTAGTGTATAGATCAGAGACCGGTAATGTCTCCTTGCCTTGCTGTCCCTTCACTGAATCCTGTCTCTTTAGGGCGCTTTCCGGGGTCCCGTGCTCAAATCCTGCTCTGTTTGCTAACCTGCTGAGCACATTGCTGAAACCTACAGTGCTGGCCCTGTGAACTTTGAAAATGCTCCCAGTGCTGGCATTGTAGGTCGGAGCTGCTAACTGGGAGGGATGTGATCATGTGTCACCCCATGGCACACATGCTGGGGGCTACCAAGCCCTTATATAGATTTTGAGAAATAAGTAGATATACAGAAAGAGAGCGAGACAGAGGTAGACTCGGAGAAGAAGAGAAGTGAGTAGTAGAATAAGAGCGAGAATGATATGCTTTCCTGCCAAGAAAACCTTTTTCGGCTCCACTTTTCAGACCTCATCTACTCCACCCTTCAGGAAACCTGCCAAAATGTGAGGTCAGAACTTTCAGAAAGGTGGAGCTTGAGGTGAGTTCCTCATTCTTTTTTGTATGTTGCTCCGTTTCCCCTGTGTGACGGTTATTATCAAGTGTTGTCTTTCTCCGTGTCATGAGCACAGTTTCAACAGACTGAGCTCTTGAGCAGGTGTTTCCTTTTAAAAATTAAAGGGGCTTGCTGTATGTATCAGTATTCTAAAATTATGCGGAGGAGACAGAGCCTTGCCACAGAAATATCCCAGTTGCTTGAGCCCCCCAGGGGCCCCTGCAGTTTATGCTTATGTACCTCAAGGCAGCTACCTGCTCTGCCAGCGCCTAAGGCTGCTACTCCTGGTGAACTAAATGGGAAAGTTTATTACTGAATGTGAATTTACTTGGTCTGTAGCAAACCTGGGATTTATTTTTCATTAGCATATGACATTACATTTTTCACAACACAAAACACAATATTCAAGGACAGCACATTTTATTATCTTTTACTTTTCAGTGAATTAACTAATCACAAAACAGAATACAAAATAGTAACACAGCCTATGTTGGCTACAGAAGCCTGAGGTTAAGCAAAAGCATGTGATTTATGTCATGCACAAACTTACGTTAGATGGCTTCAGGTGCAAAATACCTTAAATTGTATCCGCCCTTACATTTGGAAGGAGAGTGTTTAATCTACAAGATCAAGAATTGTGTGAGAAAAAAAGATATACTGCAGAGAGATGAGTTATTGTGTATTGTGAGACTCAGTGGCATAACTAGGGCAGGGCAAGAATGGGCTACAGTTTGTTGTAGAAACATTGGCATTGGTGAGTAAATTGTGAACCTTCTCTGAGTGCAAAATAATCTAGTTACCCCACTGCTGATACTGAAGAGCATGTTCAAGGTTTCCAAGTTGGTGACTCTATGGGTGACTCAGGCATTCCATGGCTAAACGAATTTCAGTTTTAGCAAGTATAATATATGCTAACATTCAGGGAGATGCATTACGACGAGGTGGGGAGTTGGGGGCTCTCAAATGCCATTTTTGGCAACGTCACACTCAGTTCTGACAATGCTGTTTTTTTATTGAGATCCTGTTTCCTAGATAGAACATTAGCACATAGGGAGGGCAATTTTCAGAGGCATTTCTGAGGGTACAATAGTGTTTTACCTGCAGCAATAGTCCTGACATGCAGGTAAACTTATGTACATATGTCCTGTTCACACACAAGTTTATCCAGACCGAGAAGAGGCATACCTAGGGGTAGAGTTGGAGAGGGGGGTTGAACTTTCACGCATACGTTTGAATTTTCATGTGTATGTGCATAAATTCTCTCCGTCAGTTTGTGCAGACATTTTAGCAGGTGTCCTTGTGCATAGGTAGTTTTGGTGGTAGAAATTTCAAAGGGAAAGTATGCACATTCTTTCCTTTTGTAAATTTGTATAAACTGATGAGTGATGTTACAAAATTACCTCCTAAATCCCCATTACCAAAAACATAATTTTTCCTATTGTCTGCTGTAAAATACAAAACTCAATAATAGGCAGCAAAGCTTTTTTTTTTTTTTTGCTAGATAACATATTAGAATATACCCACAGCATCAAGAAAAAACTAAGAATTTCCATCTCAGTGTTTCACTAGATATATATGAATTTAATTGTACTTGGCAGGATATGATATACATCGTAACCTGCTTCCTGGGTGGTTGTGTCTTTAACGACACACAGTCAAGAGATATTGCTATTTACATTACAGATCCTGCACATAACAAGAATGTTCTGAAATAGTTTTCTTTGACATGCATTCAATTTTTAAATGATTTCCAATGGCTATATATTATCCTGCAGTATAAATATTAAATATCTGGGAAAAAAAATTACATGAATTATCTTCTTTCCATATAAAGCAGTGCAACATTGGTCTGTGCTCTGCAGAATTTTTGAGGCCTGTGAATGTTTGGACATATTCAGCCCGTGGCATTTTTTCTCATGCTGCAGAACAGATAGACAACCTTGGAAAATATTCATTTCTTTCCTATAGAGATTTAGGACCTTATTTATAAAGGACTTTTCTTGCATTCTGTGGCAACAGAAAAAAATCTTTATTGAATAAGGTCTTCAATGCTATGCATACTTTTTTGCATTCATCTGAATTCTAAAGAATAATATGCAATGTTTTGCTTAGCTTTGAGGGAGTTTGTTATATCTATGTTTAACCTATTATGAAACTTATTGCTGTTTCTCATCAGCAAACTTTGGAGGCCTTGTCAACTCTTAATATTTTTAAACACTGGATTGCTTTACCTTTTGCATCCTGTTTGGTCGACCTTTCTTCATGTTCTAGGTAAATTATAGTTATGCCAAACTACTTTTGCTTTAGTTTCACCCATCTCCATTTACAGTGTCATAATGTCAGTTTTGATCTATACCTTCCTACTGCTAGGCAGCTTTGCCTGAAGACGTAATCCTAACCCCTAATAATTATAAGTACATCAAAGGCTAACTGGTTTAGTTAGCTGCAGAGGTCTACACAAGTCTACATGTACTGTCACTTAAAAAAGATTTGTAATTTTCTGTGAAGTTTTAGAAAAAACATAACATTCCTTAAGTTTTTATCTACTTTAGAGGCAATCTAATTTTATTCTCTGTAGAGCATTACTTGGCAAATATACTTAATAATGATGTTCTAGAAGTAGAGATGGAGGCATATTTTCTGGATAGGTGATAGATAGGGTGTTATTTACTAAGTTGCTTGAGGGCTTTATCATGCAGCAAACAGTATTTATTTAGTTGATTTATATTCCACCTTTCAGGCACTTCAAAGTGGATTATATTCAGGTACTGTAGTTATTTCTCTGTCCCCACAGGGCTCACAATCTAAGGCCTGGATTTATCAAAATGCACTAAATAAAGGGGTGTGTTTTATGGTAATACCTATGTGAAGCACTATCTTAGTGCAAATTGTGATAACTTTTTTGTGATAAGTGCCAGAATTGTTGTATTTCCTACATACAACCACTGGGGGGAGGGGGAGGCCCACCAAGTAACTCGAGGTGAGGTTTAGGTATTAGTGTAGGGGTTGGGGGCCACTTTGACATTGTTACCCATCAAGCTAGGTTGAGAGAACATTGTACAAATCTCATCTTTGGGTGAGTTTCTTCACTCTGAAGGTCATCAAATCTTCACAAGAAAGCACTGTTCTGTTCGTACATCTCACTTTGAATGTCAAAGTGGCCCCTAACCCCTAAACTAATACCTAAACCTCACCTCCAGTTACTAGGTGGGCCTCCCATAGAGATATAAATACCTATCTAGTATGAGGGCATTATGGCTTGTCTCTCCCCCCCCCCCTCCCCTCCCCTCCCTCCCTCTCTCTCTCAACCCAGCCCACTTGGCCAAAACATTCCCAACCCAATATCCTCTCATTTGCATCACACCAAACAAATTTGTATCTGAAGCAATGAAGGGTGAATTGACTTGTCACAAAGAGCAGCAGTGGGAATTGAACCCTGGATCACAGCCTGCTACTCCACTTGATAAATGCCTTAATCCAGAAATAATATGCTAAATTTCAAATGTCACTTATCTCCCTCCCTGAAAAATCCAACACAACATGGGTATTAAAATGAGCTGAATTGCATGCAAATCATCTCATTATTAGTAGATCTGATGCAAATCAAATAACATGGCTTGCCTTAAAATTCACAAGCCATGTTATTTGATGCAATGTTAGCTATACTTCAAGAGGTGGAGCTAACTTCCCCTAGAAGCATCAGGGCGTTTAACACACATTCCAGTGTTCTTAGGCTGTGACCTCAAAGGGGACATTCAGTCCCAGAGCTCCCTCCTTCACCAGTGGAGTATAAAAATTAGCAAGAGACTCATGAAATCCCCTCTCCCACCCTCCTATGCCACAGAATGAAAGTGATTAAAGTGTTAAAAATATTTAGTCATTAATTGGTAGCTCCTCCCCCTCCAAGCCACTCCTCCTGTAAAAAAAAATCATACCCCCCTGAGCTCCTTCAGACCTCCTGAAACATCCCCCCCCCCTCCCCCAATTCTTTAATCCATTTATTATTTGCCCTGCTGGTCTAGTGGTGAAGGCTGCAGCACTTTCTGAGGCTGGGGACATCACATCCAAAATGGTGCCAGCCGACCTTGGATGTCCCTTTGCCCTTGTCACATCCCTGGCCCCAGATGAGTAGAGGGCACTGTGGCCTTCATCTCTGGACCACCATTATAAATAGTAAATGGATAAGGGTATGGGGATAAGGGGTGGGGAGTGGAGAGTGGAGAGTGGAAAGCCGGGAGGGGTGAATAATTTTTTAACCTTAAGAGGAGGTCAATCAATGTATCTATTTTTAACACTTTGGCCACAGTTCTGTGAGGTTGGGAGGGGTTCTCATGAGACCCCTCCACTGATTTCTACACTCTGCCCAGGGGGGAGGGGCACGCCAGGCCAAACAGCCCCTTTAAAAGATGACAGGCCCAGGATGTGGAGTCGCCATTGTTGGATGTGGTGTTTCTGGGGGTCAGCTAAGATGCGGTATTTTTCCTGTGGTATTTTACTGCTGAGAAAAATATTGCAACATTCACAAACCTGTGGTACAGCGGCTTAGTAAATAGACCCCTAAGTTAGCACAAGATTTCCATCATGAAAGCTCTGCAGTTCTTAGTGCTCCACAATTGCATATGTGATAGATTTGTACTTTTCTCTCGTTTTGCACTGGTATTTTAAATAGAAATGGAAGGTCCAATACAATAAAAAAAATATATATATCTAAACCAAACATTTAAAAAAAAAAAAAGCAAACCCTTCTTCTGTGTTTCCTTTTGTCATTTATATTTGACAATTAGGTTGGGTTCTCTTTGCTGCAAAACTTCACGTTTAAAAAAAATCTAAAAAAATGGAAGTGAGACCACCTTAAAAATGTAGTAGGTGCTCAAGGCGAGGGATGTGTGATAGGTTTGCGGAGGTGTATTATCCCACCTTCTAGTAAATTGGGATGGATCCTCCCAAGACTCTCTTTTTCCTTCTTTTGAGTGCTGTTGTCTCTCTACTTCATCTCAAGCCTGTGCTGCTCCTGTAGCTGGGAGGATTTGCTAGGACATGATTCATCTAGTCACAGGATCCTCTGACGGCAGGGGTCTTACTGATTATTATAATCAAAAGTGAGAGATGGCAAAAACGAAAGAGAAGGGCACTAACAGGCATATCCCTTGTAACCACGGAGGGAAAAAATAAGGACGTTCCCTGCCATTGGGGACTGTACCTTCTACAGTGTAGATGGTATTGAAGTAGAGTTTTTGTTTGCTCATATGGTTCATCAAACTGCAAGATGTAACTGTGTGTATATTGCGGGATGACATTTTCAAAAGAATTTACATGCATGAAACTCTGTTTTAAACACGTATTTGGTCTTTTGAAGATTGCCCAGCAATTGTGCATGTAAAAGTGTGTGATTTCACATTCCAGGGAGCAGAGTTGGAGGTGGGAAAACCATTTACATACATACTTTTGATTTTTGAATGTATGTGGTAAATCTACAGACACACACACACACACAAACATATTTACAGCTGTTAAGTTGCAAGCTTGAGTATATGCCACCAGGGTTCCCCGCATACCTGCTGATTTTCAAAGCAGACTTGTGTGAATAAGCTCACTTTGAAAATTCCAACTAAAATCGATGTATACTTTCTACAATCAGACTTTAGTCCGACACAGGCTGTTATAAAATTACCCTCCCTAAGACCTAGATTCATCATTCTGCTATAAATTTTGCTGGAATAGCACCCATGATAAAAAAAAAAAAAGGGGGGCGTGATTAGGGTAATTTTCAAGATACCGTAACATGTGCTGTTTGCTTCTGGTGATAGAGAAAGAGAGAGAGATATTCTTTATAAGGCTCATCTTTGTGTACCTTTCATCACTCCAAATCACATGTAATCTTCACTGATATGTATTGTGCTGTTCGTACTTCTGACTGTGCATATAAAACTGCCCCCAAAACCTAGGCCACCACCAAAACCTCAAACCGAGTTACTAGTTGCCCCTCTTACAGTGGTATAAAAAGTTGACTAATATGTGTGCCTTCCCAGAAACTCCCTCTCTCTCTCCTTCTAGTTATTTCCAGTGTTAAATCGCACACAGCGGTAAACAACCCTCATTTTCACAAACTCCTCCCTTTTAACTAAATTTTTAGAATGTGCACACACATCTCGCGGTGCGTTATTTATCGCATGCATTATGGCCCTAACACCTGCGATAAGGCCCTAACGTGATTTGATTAATGACCCTGCGAGTTTTAAAATGTCTTTTCAACAAATGTGTAATTGCTAAATGTTTAAATGCAGAGCTATGTGAAGAGAGTTTACAGGTCATTTTGGTAGTGCTATAGTTTCTGGAGGGCGATATTGGACCAGCCTTGGCTTTAGTAACGACTGTAGTTTAACTGAAATGCCAACAGAAAATTTGAACATACAGTGAAAATGATTTAAAAATTAACTTTTACTTTAAAAACAAATTCTCTAACTTTTTTGATTCCCAGAACATTTTTTGAATGCTTAATTTTTTTTTTTTTTTATAACAATGGGAACATAAATAGCATTTTAATTTAACAAGTTGTTTTTAAGTGTAATAACATATTTCCAGTTTGCAATGTGAAGCCAGAGCCCCTTTCTTCCTACACGCACCCACATCCTCATTAACAGCGCCCCTGGAAAAAGTGTGGACGCAGGAGGGTTGCAAATTTTCCTCGATGGTTATTTTTTTTTTTTTTTTTTGCTTTTCTAGAAAATGTTTGCCCCTGGAATGTATTTTCTGCTTTGTTGCAATTTTCTTTCTGCGGAAGCTTCATTCTGTGTCTGAGCCAAGGTCCTCTCCCATTCTGCTTTTCATGGTGCTGGACAGAGCATTAAAGAGAGCCCAGCTGGGAAGAGACTTGAGTGATTTTAGTTCCAGAGCAAGGAAAGTCTAGAGAAATTCTGCAAGAATTCATGATCATATTTGCAAAATGTTCACAGTGGGATTGCTTATAAACCTATTTTTGGAGGGAGTTTTGACGAGATAGTATCGATCAAGGATATAATTATATGATTTTTTGAACCTGTAGTTGATAAAACATACTCAAGTCTTCAAAAGCAATTATTAGAAAAGTTATATTTTTCATAAACTTAGACCTTCATCTGCAGGAAATAGTGTATAATATGGGTTTGGATTGTTACTGAAGACATTTCAGTTTTAGAGGAAATGAGCTGCAAGGTGTTAAAAGAAAGGAAGTGTACCTTAACAGTGTGACCCTTTTTACAGTTTTCCATATTAGCACTTGTTCTAAATTCATTTGGCTTTTCTCAAAATTAAGTATCAGAACTAAAACTAAGTTAATCTTCAATTTTGATTCATCATACTGAGCACCAGAAGGATGTCCTCCCATTTGGTTGGGATGTAGTAGCTCAGCTCTCTTTCCTCAGCTGTAATTATCTCTTGTCAATAGAGGGGGGGTTCATTACATATTCCTCCATCTTTTTTTTTAAACTTTTTATTTCTACAATTTTTACAAATAACTCACTAGTACATATTTGCATGAAATTAGAGTGACAAATTTAGAAACTGCACATTGCAATTCAAGCAAAAGGAAAAAAAATACAGTTCAAGAAACACGCAAATTCTTGCCCTCTATGAAGCCTCCAAAAGTGAAAGTTCCAATTATATAATAAAGGAAGAAGATGTAACATAGTAATATAAGTAACTCAACAAGCAAACAAAAACAGGCAAAGTTTGCTATGAACTCACCCCAAAAAATTATACTGGTCCAGCATAGCTAAATCACCAGCAGCAGACTGTACTGTAATCTTGGCATCAAGATATTTTCTAAGCTGTTTAGAGTCAAAATAGACATGATTGCATATTAGCTGGCTTAATCAAACATTTACAAGGGTATTGCAAAAATTCACGCCTAAAGAAATTACTTCCTGATGCATCTGTAAAAATGCTTTCCACTTGCTCTGCATCGACCTAATACCATCAGGAAAACTCAACACTTTTTGTCCCTTAAACAAACTATTCCTGACTCAGAAGCAAAGCCTCATTACAGAACTCTTGCCTGTTTCAAAAACAAAAGAAACCAAGAGAGTGGCATGGCTGGCTCCCTCCTCAGGCTCCCTCAAGGAATGCTATTGAATCCAGGCTGTCCGTAGCTACTTGGTCTTGCTCATTGAAGCCGCCAGTTCTCCCACTTGCTTCTTGCTGTGTTCAGTGGTGGTACAAAAAACATTCCCAGATATCTTCTGAACAGCTCAGTTAGACTGGTCATTGGAAGCTGAGGGAAATTAAGTATGCTCATCTCATCCTATTTTCCAGCATTTCTATTTTGCATTGAGTCATATTGGCTCATACAATGCTGACATTCACATTCTGAGCAGACATGAGATGCACCTCCAGTTTACCAATATGCTAGACTGCAATGATTTCCAGTCTGATGAACTGTTCATTAAGGGCTCCTAGGGATAATTCCACGTTCTCCGTTCCCTTATTCACAGTTTGTTCCAGTGTGATGATAGTCTCCCATGCGACAGACCCAGATGGTACTCGGGATAACTGCTGCACCCCTACTCCTCGTGGATTCAGATCTCCGCCATCTCCCCCTTTCGCCAACAAGGCCTGTTCCATTCTGGTCTCTCCTTAATGCTCCTGTGTCGTTCCAGCTTTTCTGCCTATAACCAACGGTCTTCCCGGGTGGCCCTCCCAGAACAAAGCCTATCAGCATTGAGGTTCCATCTATGGACGCACTCCCTCATTGCTGCGTTCGGGAATCAGAGGGAGGGGAGTTTCACAGCCATCAGAGCTGGGGGAAACCTCTGCTTCAGGCCAGACGTTCCCTTCTCTCAACTGGCATCAACAAGCTCTGGCTCCAACATTATAGCTGCCCCACTCTGGACTGCCAACTGCCAAATGCTCCTGTGTCGTTCCGGCTTTTCTGCCTATAACCAACGGTCTTCAGCTGAGAGAGTGATGGAGGAACCCAATCTTGAGCCAAAAGAAACAGCTCTACATGGCAGTAAAGAATCTTGGGAGGCAGCATCCTAATCCTCATCTTTGGACCTCAGTATTCCTCCTTGCCTAGTGCTGAGCACATAAATAAATTTAATCTATCATTGTATTTGTTATTCATGTTTGTATATTGATTTACACCACACATATATAGAATAATCTAAGTTAAAGTAATTCAAATCCATAGTCATGTGACTCTGTTGGAATTAAAACCAACAACCAGGTCTGGAGGCAGCAGTTTACGGATCAGCCAAGCACAGACCCTTCATGTGGGTTAAATTGCAGTAGCTCCTATCTTTTATCAGCTATAGTTGTGTCTCTCACCATTAGAGGGGGATTTGTTATAACCCTGCTATGTAAGTTTGCACAGGACATTTCAAGACAATTTTTAAATAGCCCATGTAGTTGCAAAATTTACCGTGTACCCTGGCAGCTAAAAAGTGCCCATATGCTTTCCAGCTGCTATTTACGTGGGCAGCCAAAGTAGAGTGAAATAGTACATGTACTTTTGAAAATGCCAAATGCAATTGCTGTTTTTCTCCCCCAACCTAATCATCCCTAGGAATGTTTCATTTTGTCTGGCTGAAAGTACACACATTATGGAAGCCCATATATACTTTTAGTCTCTCAGAGGTGGGAAATTTTCAGATAGGTCAATTGCTTTGAAAATTGCTCTCTAAGGGGGTTATTTTCTAAGCACTTATCACATTCATTAGGGCCTAACACACCCGATAAGGCGCTTATCGCATGCGAAAAGGGCCTTTTTGCAGCGGAAATATTAAAATTAGGAGGAGTGGAGGAGGAGGGGCAGAGTTAGGGAGGAGTTGGTGGCAGAATAGCACCACCTGTTATGGAGTTGGCCAGCAAATCGCACCACCATGGTGCAATCGGCTGCAGGCTATCGCCCGCCCGCCCCCTTCTTCACCCCCGCCCCCTTTAGCGCAGGCTTCATCATTCCACACGGAATGATGAATCCTGGCTAAGGGGGTAATTTTCAAAAGGTCTCCATACCTAAAATTACAAGCTACACATGTAAGTAGCATGAGGGTGCACAAGTTAATATTTTGTAAGCAGTGTACGTGCATACATTACAAACTTGTGCAGATGCTTTTACAGCTGCCAATTGAGTCATGGAGCAGAAATCTCACTTTTCTTTTGTTTGCAGTTTTTGAGTGGGAGGACTGGGTTAAGCAGGGGGGAGGGGGGTCAGGGTGAAGTTTCTGGAGAGTTTTGGTGACCTGGTGGAGGAGTTGGTGAACTAGTGATTGCAAGTGCATGCACAAGTAAGTATTTTGATAAGCAGGGTGCACACATTCATTATAAAATACCTGCCTCTGTGCATAAACTACAATAATTGCATACACAAGTTACGATTAATTTAGATGGAAAATAGGTGCAGAAAGCACGCAGCTCTCTGTATTACAAAACTATGTGTGCACTGAAACATAACAGTGTTCTTCCAAGGCGCAGATATGCAATATTTTGTATACTCTGTGGTGACTGCACAATTTATAAAATGCAGGTATAACTTTCCCCATGCCCACTTCTGCAAGTATATGATGACTCATGAACATTGTTGAAAGTTACCCTCTAAATATCTTAAGGTATTATAGAACAGAGATTGTCAACCCAAAGCAATCACGCCATCACTGACCTCCCTCCCGGTAAGTCACTCCCTCTGTAATGTCAGCACTGGGCTCATTTTCTAAATTTACAGCATGGCTCTGCTAATGTTGGCACATGTGAGATCATCAGAGCCTGCACACAAGTTTTGAAAATGAGGCGATGGGTGAGTGGAATGCCAGGTTTTTGGAAGACCCAGCATTTTGTGAGCCAGGCGGGCAGCTAGAAGTGCCAAGAATGTTGACCTTACCAGGCGATTCATGCCTCATAGGCCCCTCCATCCCCTTTTCCCTCCTTCTCCGTGTCGCCACAGAAGATGCATAACTTTGTTGGAGAATGTATCCCTAATACACACACACACACACACACACACACACCTTGAATAGGTAAGGTTTTGCAAACCAACATTTTGAGAAATGTTACAGGTTTTTTTACATTTTGCTAAAAAAAAAAAAAAATCATTGCAAACCCAGGGAAGATAATTTTCGAAACTGCTCGCGTGAGCCCATATACGTGTGTATTTGGGTGCACGCACATTTTCTACTGTATTTTATAACCTGCGTGGACACGATGGGGCAGGTTTTATAACCTGCGCGCATGGCCTACATTTGTGCGCGCTATCCGGCGCGCACAAATGTACGCCCGATTTTATAACATGCGCACGCAGCCGCGCGCATGTTATAAAATCCGGGGTCGGCGCGCGGAAGGGGGTGCACACTTGTGCACCTTGCGAGCGCCGAGCCCTAGGGGAGCCCCGATGGCCTTCCCCATTCCCTCCGAGGCCGCTCCGAAATCAGAGCGGCCTTGGAGGGAACTTTCCTTCCACTTCCCCCACCTTCCCCTCCCTTCCCCCATCTAACCCACCCCCCAGCCCTACCTAAATCCCCCCCTACCTTTATTTCAGGAGTTACGCCTGCCTCTGATAGGCGTATCTTGCGCGCGCCGGCCAACTGCTGGTGCGCCATCCCCTGGCACAGCCGCTGTGCCGGAGGACTCGGGACCGCCCCCTTCCCGCCCCTTTTTCAAAGCCCCGGGGCTTGCGCGCATCACCGAGCTTATGCAAAATAGGCTTGGCGCGCGTTTTCGGGGTTACGCATGTAACCCTTTGAAAATCTGCCCCGATATGCGCAGGTTATAAAATACGAGTACATCTGTACGCTAACCTAATTGCTTAGTAAAAACCATGAGCTGCACAATTTCAGACCTTTCCAGAAAAGTAGCATCACTTATCTGGAAAAGTTATGATTTATGCGCTAAGTAGCGGCAGAGTCGGATAACTCTGAAAAGCGCTACTTCTCTGTCTAACAGACTTATCTGAGTATGTAAGATAGCTGGAAAGGTCTAACAAATGTGCTATTTATCCAGATAACTTCACATTTGTCCATCTAAATAGCGGAGAAGATGCTACTTAGCCAGATAAGTGTTTGCAAATTTTATACCTGCATATTTGTACTTTGAATTTTAAAGGGATATGTAAATGGATTTTGCTCTCATTATTTAGAAGAATTTACCCCCTGTAAGTCTGCTTTTACACTCATAAGTCAGAGGATTTTATAACATATGCGAGGCAATGAAATAACCAGTTTTATCAAGGTCTACCAGTTCACCCAATCCATCTTAAGCTCGTGAACAGCTTCCTGGCTCTTTAGCTGAAGGCCACCATTTCATCCAGACCTCCCACCCTGTCATTTTTTCACTTTTAAGATGTTTCTGATCACTTACACCAGGTATTCAGCAGGAGTAAATATACACAAGTAAAAGATTTACACACATCACTTTGGCAGGCTGTAAAATAGCAGCGTACATATGTAAATGTTAGTCCCTCACCGAAATGTCACTGACCTGCCCCTTTTTTGCACACACAAATTGACTTACAGTCCCTGTTATATGCGCATATGTGGCAGTTTTTAAAATAGCGTACACTCGCATGTGTGCTATTTTGCGTGCGCACATGCTATTTTTTGAAAATTCATCTCTAAGAGTATGACTTTTCATAAATCAGAGCTTCAGTAAATATAGTGTCTGCTTTCAGCTTTTTTTAAAGTACACTATTTTTCTCCTTGAAGCAATTACAAAGATTTATGGAAATATTCAGGAACAGGTGGCTGACAGGTAACTTGTACAGTAATTGAAGGCAGAAAGGAAACCTGAACTCACTCCAGTCTTCTTGTTCTACCTCACACAAATGTATATACACACTGCAAATCATATGGCTGTCATACCACAGAGCTGGGATTTATACACATGCTTACTTAGTGCAGTAAAAGATGGCAGCTAGAGATAGGAGGAGAAGATTATCCTGGCTTCAGACTAGCAAAACGTTCTTGCTCTAAATTCAGACAGTAAATAACTAAAACATATGAGCCCAACTTTCAAAACTACACAGTGCACCATTTGCAGGAGTTAAGGGGCCTGCAGAGATTTACGGTAGTATTTTTATAACCTGTGTGGCAGGAGCTGCACAGTTTATAAAATACTGTATAGTTTTGTCCCCCTAAATATGTGCACATATTTCAGTACATGCGTATATTTTTAATGCAGGGAATGCGTGCTTTTTCTACACATTTTATAAAATTATATACATATATTTTACTTGCGTAATAATTATAACAATGCGTGCGTAATAACCCAGCATGAAATGTAGAAGTGGGCATTTTATAGAATATGCACACGCTGTCTCTGAAAATACTTGTGACTTCTTTCAATCAACAGGGTGCTGATACCTCCAGCACTTCCATGTAACCCATGTAACCCAGACCTCCCACCCAAAAACTACAAAGAAAGATACGTGATTTAAATTGCATGAGTCAATAGGCAGGTAGAAAAGCATACAGACAAGTTTGGTAATGTATGTGTGTGTACTGCTTACAAAATAGCAGTTTGTGTGTGCACTTACGAACCCCATCCTGGAGCACCCCTAACCAGCCTTTTTTCCCCTGTTAACATTTACACATAGCACTGCAAGTGTTCACATACTCTCAAGGTTTATGAAATAGGATATACTCGCATACATGCTACTTGTGTGCGTTCATACTTATTTTATGCATGCATCCCCTGTGTAACTCTTTGAAAATGACCTCCTCTATGCTCAGGTGGAAAGAGGACATATGGATAGGGATTTCTCAAGAATTAACTTTAGTTTTGCTGCAGTGCAAAAATTACCCATTTTTTTTCACCTGCAGTAGGATATTTTAGTTGAGAATTAGGGAGCAAAATTTTGATAACATTTCCCATGAATGATTATTGACTTGGCATACGTGGCACCTACAAAAGTTAAGATTTAATGAAATTGCAGATTCTAAAATTGTTCTTCCCATTGTCAGTTTTTCCCATGTTTTCTTGCTATTTTCTGTAATTAGTAGTTTAATTTTTTTGCAGCAGTTTTAATATCTAGAGCAGTATATTTGATACAGTTACTAACTAGTTCCATTTTTCCAGGAAACACCAATCCAGTCCCTGAATTTGCTCACTTATATGCGTGGACTTCTTTATTATTTATTTAATTATTTATTTAGGGTTTTTGGGGGTTTTTTTTTAGTATTTCTGGACTGCCAATGCCACAGGCCTAAGGGGTGAGCAGAAAAACATACACCATAAAACCACATAAAACTGAGCCATCATTAACAACATCAAATCATAAAATAAACAGATCACAGTTTTGTAAGCAATAGTCTAAGATGGTAACTTTTAAACAGGTACGCTGGCGCACATGTTCATTGGCCCGCACCCAGGAACGTGACCATTTTATAATAATCACACATATATGCGCATATGTTATAAAATAGCCTGACCGCATGCACATGTGCGCGTAATTTTAAGTGGACAAGCACTTATGCATATAAATGCTGCTTCTACTGCATAAGAGAGGGGATTTTAATAGACACGTGCGCCGATGCCATTACCAGTTTTCCCAGTTAGTTCCCAGTTCGCCCAGGTAAGGGACAGGATTTCCAACCCCCCCCCTAGTTTAATAACCTCCCTTCTCCCCTGCTAGCCTCTACCTTTAAAACACCGCAGATCTGCCTTTATCTTATTGTTTTACTACTTACACACCATCCATAGCAGAAGTTACTTGACAGGGAACCCAGGCGCGTGCCTATGCGCGTAAATATTTACGTGCAAATTTCAAAGTGAAATCCAGGAACGCCCACACTCCACCCCTTTCATTTGTGCGCATAGCAGCAAGTTTGCGCGTACGCACACGACTTTTAAAATCCGCTTGGCGTGCCGTGGCCCAACTTGTGTGCGCATCTCCCCGGCTTTTAAAATTCACCTTATAATGTGCAAGCCAAGACGAAACAAGTAGGTTTTTAACAACCCTTTAAAAGTTTTTGTACAGCCTTCCATATGTAGCTCAAAAGGAAGAGAATTTCAGATCTCTGGAGTAGCCACCGAAAAAGCTTGCTCTCTCATTTTGGCAGGCCGAACATGTCATACACCAGGGACTTCTAATCAGTCCCTCTAAGAAGAGTGCAGAGCTCCTGTTGGATTATGTATGCTTAACAATGCGTTCACCCATGGCCACGAATCAAATGCTGACATTTTATGCACAAGAGTAGTTTGTAGTCCAGCTTTGCTTTTGGAAATCAAAACTACAGCTCCATGCGTGCAATGCTAAAAAAGCTGGACTGGATCAGTCTGTCGTGAAATAATGGAACCAGTTGGCAACCCTAGTATTTGATTAGGCTCCAGATTGTCTGACCTCAGTGAAGCTGAATAGACATATGAGGAGCCTAAGCCGTCAGCAGTGAAGAAGCAGGGAGGTGCAGCTCTTGCCGTGAGCAAAGACATTCCTGACAAGTTATGCAAGAATTGGGCCTATCAAAACCCTCGCAATTTCCTTCCCGTTTTTTTTTATGAAGATTGTCTCCAATTTCTAATGCTACTTTGGTGAGAGGGGACCCTGTGCTTGTCATTATGTTTCACCACTGAGGCATCAATAAATTGCAGTCAGCAGTCCACTTCTCTGTGCAGTATCTATTATATAGTATGTATTCATTATGGATGCACTCTGGTCAGATGTAAAATTTCATATGGCATTTGATCTTTTTTGCTGTCTGGCCAAAATTTGTAGCCATGAGCCATTCTTCTTTCTTTTAAAATTTGATACATAATTTATTAAAATTAGGATTCAAAATATTTAAAAGTGACAATACTTTCAGCTGCTGTCAAACATTTTTTCAGTTTATAGGTTCCGTTTAGCAGAAAAAAAATCTTTGTGCCAGTAATGAGAGGCTAGTGTTCATGTGGTATCCCGAAAGCTTATTTCAAACTTTGGTAACCAAATTGTAAGTGGTTAGTACATCTACACCCTCTACCTGGAGGTGCAAAAGAAGAAAACTACTAAAAGCAGTTTTACAGCAGACTTCCTAATCCAAGCCATCAGGTTACTGTTGAGGAAGTCTTGTTTTATTAATTCATCTGCAAGTATAGTGGTAGCACAGAGCTCTAATCCCAGAATGTTAACAGGTGAGAGTTAAAAAATAAAAACTTCAAGACAGGCTGATATTATTCCTGATAACATGGAGTGAGCTGGCATATCTGTTTTAATCACCTATATTTTATTTCCTTTTAAAATGTATATTCTGTGTTTTCTTCCTTGCTTCTAAAAACTCAGTTATATATGTGTACCTGCTTGTACAGAGCTTGTTTTCGGATTTCATTTGTCCTTTTACATGTACATCCGACTAATTAATCTATGTTTTTGAAGTGTTGATATGGCTGGCCAGTCTTTGAAAGGCTTCTGGGCATAAACACCATAAAATGTGATGTTAGCTCTTGCTATGCCTATGCAACAAAGCACTTGAGAGCCTGAATGACAGGTTGTAAATGTGTATCAGAGAGAACCTGTGCTTATTCCTGCTCCACTGACTTTAATAGCCACACCCTTCTTGTAAATTGTAAATTGTCAGTCAAGGTTGTATAGTGATGTTTCTAACTAGTCAGCTCCTTTTATGTCTCAGTTGCCTAAAGGTAAACTTGAAAAATGCATCTGTGCTTTGTCTCTTAATATATAGTTCATCTAAGCTAAACTGAACTATACAAGTCCTAGAAGTAGAGCGTGATGAGAACATGATTCATTGCAGGCATCTCTTCTTTATTAAACTACAGAAAACAGCAAACATCGTTGTCTTCTATTATTAATAAAAGCAACAAAACAATTTAAAGAAATCTTTACTTGATGCCCAACAGATATAGTTTAGCTCTTTTACTAAAAACATTGAGAGCAGTCTAACCTTTAAGTATTTAATACCCTGTACCTTGTATGACTGCTGTACATTTTTTGTGCAGTTTTTGCTAGAATATATTAAACTTTTATGAGTACATTTTCAAAGGGGTTCCATGTAGAAAAATAGCATATTTGTGTGTAAGTACCATGCATTCACATATGTTAATTTATAAACACTGACCGTACAAGAATATTTTTGGTTTCGCGTGCACATGTTACTAGTGCAAATAAGGGGCAAGCTAGGGGTAGTCTAAGGGCATTTTGGGGCAGGACCAAGAAGCATGCATGGAAGTTGCTATTTTATAAGAGAAATCTGAGTATAAATTATCAAACTTATTTGTACACTTTTACAACTGCTAATTGAATCATGCCAGTAAAATCGAATATGTCTGTCTGCAGTTTTGGATGGAAGGCCTTGTTGAACTGGTGGGGGTTCAGAGTGAAGTGCTAGAGGGTCTAGATGAACTGGAGGTGGACTGGGTGAGCTGGCGGAGATATCGGTGATTTCAAGTACACGTGCAAGTATTTTCAAAATGGTATGCACGTATACTTTACAAAACACCAGCCTCCACATATAAATTGGAGTTATTATGCATTCATGTTAAGTTTTATTTAGCATTTAAAATTTCCACGCAAATGTTTATCACATACGGGCTGATGCAGTAAAGTGCGCTCAGGCTGAGCGCACTGTTAGCCCCCCGTTTGGCTGCGCGTTTTCCACGTGCTATTTTTACCCCTTATACAGTAAGGGGTAATAGCGCGTGGAAAACCCGCAGCCAACCCCCCTGAAACTAATAGCGCCCGCAACATGCAAATGCATGTTAATGAGCCTATTAGTCATTCCCACGCGATACAGAAAGTAAAATATGCAGCCAAGCCACACATTTTAATTTCGGCCGGCACCAGGAAAGTGTACAGAAAAGCAGAAAAAACTGTGCTGTCAGCGGGTTCGAGAACCGATGCCGATGCCGGTAAAATTGAGCGTCGGCTGTCAAACCCGCTGACAGCCGCCGCTTCTGTCAAAAAGGAGGCACTAGGGATGTGCTAGTGTCCCTAGCGCCTCCTTTTACCGCGGGCCCTAATTTGCATACAGGCCGATACTGAATCACGCGCCCAGGACACTGGCCTGTGCACGCGTCAGGAGAGCGGGCGCTTGCTGGCTCTCCCACGACTTTTACTGTATCGGCCCGATAGGTGAGAAAATAAACTCTTTCATTGCTATGGAAATATTTGTGCAGACTGAAACATACGCGCATGCTCTCAGAGCAGAATTATGTGGCATTTCATAAATTGCACAGCTCCCACTGCACAGATTATAAAATACTAGGATTAATCTCTGCACGTCCATTTACACACGCAAATGCAGTAGAGCAAACAGGTTTGAAAGTCACGCTCACAGACATGATGAGGGTTTTCACTAAGTTTTTTTTCTGGTACAAAATTATTTTATATTTTGTTTAATTGTATTTATAGTCTTAAACTATATTTATCATTTCTAACAGAAACAGCAATCTTAAACCATCCTTTGTTTGATGGCACTCAGATTCCAATGACTTGTCATTTCTCCCTTTATCAGTACAAGCTGATTTAATTTGCTAGAAGGTTAAATGTTAAAAGGTTTCAATTTTGTGACCATAAATTATCAAATCAAATCCACAGTTTTGCTTACATTGCTAGCTGTGTAGTGCATTCAGTGTAATTGCTTTGTAGCAGATTTTCTGATATTTTTTTTTTCATTTCTGGAAGACAGATCCTTAAAGAAAGCCTTGAGGGTTTTCAGGTGGTTGTGATTCCAATTTTGGGTCTCACTTGTTAGAGCATAGGGTTTCTCATACAATCTAATCACATCCTAAAATGTGATTAGATTGTATGAGGAAACCCTAATAATATAATCTTAATTATAGTATCTGAGTTAGTTTGCCCTACTGACATGCAAGAAAATTTCAACTTTTATAGGCTTTAAGTATCGAAGCACAAAGCAGTTCTGAAGTAGAAGAAGCAGTGAGCAGACAGCCCATCAATCAATTGTCAACTGAATACTTAAATGTGTGCATTGGTCCATTAATTATTTGAATATTTCCTGCCTCACTTACATAGTGGCAGGGAGCCCGGAGCACTCTGCAAAGTTAAAGGAAGTGACGTAATGCCTAAGGCTAACGGTACTAAAGTGTCATTTTAAAATATAAACATCAGACACTCCATTTATTTTAAGGGAATAAAAAAACCAAAAGAAATTTAAAAAATGTTACAGGAAGGTTAGAAACCCAATTCAAAACAAGGGGATGTTAACAGTGTTTCCTTTATAAATACATTATGCTAATTATTCTACAGATACTCATAAGTGATGACTTGTTGAATCTTGCATGATAATTTCATAATAATATAATTCTTCTCTTTGTCACACAGACTTAGGGTCTTATGTACTTAAGACTTTCTCCCATTTTCTGCCCATATGAAAAATGCTTAGTAGATAGGGCACTTTGTGCAGTTTTATATGGCTGTTTTTTTATTAACTGTATGCACAGCTGAAAAACAAATAAGCAATAGATTCAAGAAAACCACCCTTAGCCAGTTTTATCCTGCTTCTTACACAGAACCTAGAAATTCTAAATATTGTAAATTAAAAGTGGTCATTGTTTTGCTGCATTATTGGAGCAGCAAAACAGTGATAATGGTGATAAAAGAGCCAATAAATCACAATGTACTTCCCACAGGTTTTTTACAGGTAGTGAAAAATTGATTGAAGCAATAGATTCAAGAAAACCAAGTTCTTAAAACCCAGTCATGAGCCTGAAAATCTGAGTCTCAGTCCTACTTGTGAGTAGGTATGGTAATAAAATATACCATAGCTCTATCAACAGATTGGTCTCTCTTGCATAGAATTTTAGGAAAAAGATCCTGTTGCACGGTCATACACAGGACAAAAATTGCCTCTGAAGTTATCTGTAAATCAGCTCTATTTAACAAGGGCCATTATAATATTTACAAAATAACAGCTGTGGCTTGTAAAAAATATTTATTTTGCCTTGAATAAATAAACCAGTTAGTAAGTAACAGATACATCAATTGCCTTTCCCTTGTGTACTCTGCATGGTATGCAGTCAAATTTCATACAGTCTGATGTTTACACAGGCAAAAAGTAAACAAAAATACTTTAAAACTCCAAAGCCATTACTGAGTTAGAATTCCACTTGCTGATCTTTGAAAAATGTAATACATTGAAAAACGGATTCCTTGTTAAAGAAAAAAAAAGTATACATTTTTCTTTTAGTTAAAGATTTGTAAATGTAAGGTGCATGGAATGAGAACACTATATGCTATGCATCCCATAAAGGGTATGTTACAGTGGTACATGCCAGGGTAATACTCCCCAAAGAGAATTCGAGATAGCAGTAGTTTGTTCTTTTTAGAAAGTGAGTAGAGAGCCCACAGGCAGCAAAGTTTTGCTGTGTATTAGGCAAGAGCTATAGACTCAAGGTCTATGAGTTTTATAATCTCTGTCCTCAGATTTGGAAAGTAAGGAGTTAGGAAGTAGGTTAAGGCTTCTAATTCCCTTTTTCATCTTCATTTTTGTATTTTTGGCTGGTATGTTTGTCAGAACAGAGTCTGGAAACCACAATGAATCTGTGCCAGCGCTTATTTTTGGGGAGTTGGAAGGAGACCGTACCAGGAAGAGTATAGCAGTGGGTGTATATAGCATCTGCATGGCCAGGATGAAGAATCAGTGGCATGCTAACAGAAATTAGATAGACATATAAAGTGACAATACTATAATAAAGGGAGATTTCAGTTACCTCATTGATTGAGTAAATGTCTCATCAGCACATGCTACGGAGATAAAGTTTCTGGACTGCTTCGTGGAGTACCAGGTCCTAAAACCAATAAGATGATGAACTATTTTAGATTTAGTCCTCCGTGGAATGGGCAAGGGGTAACAATGGTGGGGCTGCTTAACAATAGTGATCATAATACAGTCAAATTTGACATAATCACTGCAGGATGGACATTAAGTAAAACTACTGAAAAAGCATTTAACTTTAAAAAGAGAGACTATGATAAAATGAGGAAATTAGCAAAAAACTAAAAGGGGTTCTTACGAAGGTTAAAAGTTTGCATGAAACGTGGACATTGTTTAACAATAGCATATTGGATGCCAAGATAAAATGTATTCTACACATTAAAAATTAGCAAAGGAAGACCAAACAAATGCCAGCATAGTTAAATTGTGAGGTGAAAGACTGTTATCTTTCAGGAAATAGAAAGTAGATCCAAATGAGGAAAATAGGAAAGAACTTAAGCATTGGCAATTTTGATGTAAATGATTAATAAAACAGGCCAAGAGACGATTTGAAAAGAAAATTGCCATAGAGGCAAAACTAATAATGCAAACTTGTTCAAGTTCTTCTTTCAAATGTAATCTGTGAGGGAGTCAGTTGGAGTGCTGGGTAGCCATGGGGTAAGAAGGTTACTCAGGTTGCCCTGTTTAAAAAAAAGTGTTGGATAATGGAAAAAGCCCTTTATTAAAATTTGCCCGACTCTGGTCGAGTTTCGCTCTTTAGTCGAGAGCTACCTCAGGGGCAATCAATGTTAGCAGGACTTATTGTGCGCCTGCAGGGCCGAAGCCACAGTATTTGTGCATCCACTATAACATACAACCTGTTTAATCATAAATCTCTACTTTGAAATGTATGGTAATGCCATGTAGCACCAATTGTGAAGATCACTTCATTCAGTTTGTATCATCAAAACACGGATAGGAAATATGTGACTGTGGAGTGTGTCATCAAAGATTCAGCCGCAATCGATAGTAAAAACCGTCAGGCAGGGTTTTTATATAAAATCTCGCCGCAGGGTGACTGCAGACTATTTATCAAAAGCAAATTGTGAGCCACAGCATTGGGAAAAAATTTCGTTGAACATTAAGATGGTCGAAATATTCAATGATTAGGCATGGTGGTCTATAGCCACTATTTCAATCTTTGGAGCATGGAAAATTGTCCTCATTGATGTTTATGGCACAAGTCTGAGTTTAGTGGATAGTTCTCCTGGTTTTGGAAATTTATTTATTTTATTTATTTAACACTTTTATATACTGACCTTCATGAAAAGATTTCATATCAGATCGGTTTACATGTAAACAAGGGGTAGAACTTAAACATCTATTAACCAGAGGCGAAAGTTATATATAACAAGGAATTAATAACTTGGGGGCTAGGTTAGCCAGAGGTAAAGGACAGAATAACTGAAACTAGATGAGGCAATGAGACCAAGAAACAGAGGCATAAATATGACGTTTAACGTGGCGGGGAAAATTAGTCCGGTAAGCGGAGTCCTGTCCAGTTGACAATTAATGGTTTTGAAAGTTAAGGGAAGGCCTGGAGGAAAAGCCAGGTCTTAAGTTTTTTTCGGAAGGTTCGAGGGCAGGGTTTAGTCTGAGGTCTGTAGGCATATTGTTCCAAATGGCTGGACCCACTGTAGAGAATACTCGTTCTTTGGTGGTTGATAGATGAGTGGATTTCGTTGGGGGGACTTGCAGGGTACCTTTATACGCTTCTCTGATAGGTCTTGAGGATGAGTAGAATTTGAGTGGAATCTGGAGGTCAAGTTGTTGCTGATCGTGAATGGTTTTGTGAATTGTGGTAAGAACCTTTTGCAATATTCTGATTTTATTGGCAGCCAGTGAAGGTTCCGTAGTATGTAGGAAGTAAGTAGGAAATCTGTAGTAATTCCGTAGTAATTCTGTAGTAAGTAGGCAATCTGATTATCCTACTTTATAAGTTAAGTATCAGCCAGTTTGGAACTATTTAATAATGCCAACATTTTTTTTTAATGATAATAATACTAAGGATCTCCTGTAACCATTGCCCACCTGCTGGTAATAGCAACACATAGGAATATTATTGCTGTGTTCAATTATTAGAAGTATAATCTTCTGCCTCCATGGTCTGAAAATTGATTCCAAGGGCTACAACACAGCAATGCTGAGTCAACAAAATCATCACAGAGCCAACATACATTGACAAAATCTGCTTGCCTTGCTCTTACCAACATCACAGGGACCAACATGCACTGACACTCTCCGTCTGCATGAAGACGTGTTCCCGTTCACTAAACTGAGACCTGTCACTCTCTGCTGCCTCCTGACTTGTCGCCATCCACAAATTGGGTCTAACTCAGCTTTCTTCCTCCTGACACATTCCCAAGAAAAACACTGGGACCTAACACTATAGGGGTCTGACAGGACATCCAGTAGCAGCCTTTTACTTCTGTACCCCAACATGAGCAACACAGGGGTCTAGCAGCCGATCCTACAGCAGCCTTACACTGAAGTACTCCTACACCAACAGCATGGAAGTCACATCTATCAAAAGACTTACCCTGCCATACTCCTCACACCATCCTTGGTATGCCTGCCTTCTTCCAAGCACAACTGCACTGAGTTTGTCTGCATGCTCAACTGCACTGAGTTTGTCTGCATGCTCAAGCCACCTCCGAGGCAGAACTCTGCTGAGTTGCTAAGACTCCTGTTAAGAACGTTACTTCTGAGGCATGACTGTGCTGAGTTCTTCTGCCTCCTGTTAACAAACTCTATCTCAGAGGCATGACTCTGCTGAGTTCTTCTGTCTCCAGTTAGCAAACACTACCAACGAGGCATGAGTCCATTGAGTTCCTCTGCCTCCTTTAAAAAAACATATCTCCAAGGCATGACCGTGTTGAGTTCCTCTGCCTCCTTTTAACAAACTCTGCCTCCGAGACATGACTCCTCTGAAATCCTCTGTCTCCTTTCCCCAGATGCCACCACTGAAGCATGACTCCACTGAATTCCCCTGCCTGCTTCACCCCAAACAGCTGTTGAGGCGAAGCAGGCAGGGGAGGTCATTTGAATCAGGCTTCAGAGGTGGTGTTTACACCCCCACTAAGGTATGACTCCCCTGTCATTCCTTGCCTGCTTCTCCTCAAGAGCTGTTTGGGGCGAAGCAGTCAGGGGAGGTCAGTGATGATATTTGCCAAACACCACCCCTGAAGCCTGATTCCACTGCCCCCCCCCCCCCCCCCCAGCCTGCTTCACCTGAACAACTGTTTGGAGACAAAGCAGGCAGGTGAAGTTAGTGGAAATAGGACTTAGGGGTGGTGTTCACATCCCTACTGACATATGACTCCTCTGTCTTCCCTTGCCTGCTTCTCCTCAACAACTGTTGGTGGTGAAGCAGGCAGAGGAAGTCAGTGGAGTCATGCCTTAGTGGTGGTATTTAGCAAACACCAATCCTGAGGCCTGATTTTACCAACCTCCCCTGCCTGCTTTGTCTCCAATCAGTTATTGATGCGAAGCGGGTAGGAGAGGTCAGTAGAATCATGCGTCAAGGGTGGTGTTTACACCCCCACTGAGGTATGACTTCCCTGTCTTCCCTTTTGCCGACCGTGACTTGATGGGATACATCAGATGAAGTGTTGTCCATTGTGGCCTTCAGGAAGAAAGAAGTTTCATTGTTTTTGAGGCCCGTTGCTCCCGACAAAGATTCGATACATGCGGTGTGTTGAGTGCTTCTGCGGGCTAGAATAAAATAATTTATTCGCTGTTCCCATCAGTTTTTTTTAATTTGAGCATTTCAGCCATTGAACTTGAAGATAAGTTCACTCCCTTACCCTTTTATGGTTGTTTTAAATTTTTCAAGCAAAGCTTAAAAGAAAAAAATACTTTCAAAAAATTGTTGTGAGACCAATGATTATACAATTAAGGGACACTTTTGTATAAACGCTAAGCATTCCTGATGTATATAGGAACAACAATTTAGTGAACGCTGATGTCTCTATAATATGATGGTCTTTGTTTTTAAGTTGTATCCTGCCTTTTCTTTTTCTCTTGGTACCTTGATACTGTTTGTTTTTTCTTTTTTTTTTTTTTTTTAGCATCGCGAGGACCTGTCCTATTGCATTTGAGAGGTTGTGAAATAGAAGGCAAAATACACATCGGTTTTATTTTTGCCCTATTCTTAAACAACATAATTTTGAGCGAGATACGCTGTCAGTTCGCGAAGCGGAGAGAGTTGTATGCATGATCAAGACTGAAATTTGACTTGACAGTATTACTACATAAGAATATACCTATGTAGTTTCTTTGCCATCAGAAGTCTTCCCCTGATGCAGCCTTAATTGGCAAAACTCGGCCGGAGTCGGGCTCTGTATTAGAATAAATTAATAAAATCTTTCCATGGCATAAGGTTGTCTCTTTGTTTTTTTGCCTTGGCTACGTGGGACCGCCTTCCGATTTGCTTTATTGGACCTTCACTTACAGCAGCTAAGGCATGCCAAATTCCAACCCTTGCCAATGAGGTCTGTCACTTACAAATATGGCATGTCATGTTCCAACCATTACCAAGGAGACCTCTCACTTACAAATATGGCCTGTCACTTAGAACTACTACATGCCATGTCACTTGCAGCTGCGGCATGCCATTTTCTAACCCTGACCACTGAGGCCTGTCACTTACAACTACTCATGCCATGTTCCAGTCATTACCACTGAGGCCCTAGCCATAGATTGCATTACAGGATTTTAAGACCAATCTTTGTCTATGGTATTCACCTTCTTGCCATTTCTTGCTCTTGCTATGGCTATCCATTCTTTTGCACCACTTCATGAGCCATAACTGATTTCATGGACCACTAGAAGTTCCTCTGTACTGTGCATTTAGGTACCTACCTACTACCCAGCTATGAGTGTGGGGTTTACTCCGTGATACAAACATATCCTACTAAGACTGGTGGATCATCTAGGTGCAGCCATATTTTGACAGGAAGAGTTGTCCGCCCTCTGTATTGACTGCATGCTTCAACGGAATGACTGGTATCTCCCATGCCACTCTGTCTTAATGCTATGCCCCTCATCCTACACCTTCAGATCTTTATGCCACTCAGCCTTCCTGCCATGTGCAGATTTTACACCTTTGTATTCTTAACTTATTTCTGCCTGTATCTTCCTGGCATACTCCAGCTCTTACACTTTGAGGACTTCTTGCCAATCTGGGGTGCTGCTGTGCACCTCTCCCATGCTTTTGAATTCTTTATTTTGACACCACTCTTTCTGATTCTTGGTCCCTTTGTCTGTACCTTGGGATTTTTCTGCCATATTTTCTGCTTCATTCCCCCTTCATGTTGCCTTAGTTTCCTGATTCCACTTTTGGTGCCACTTTGCCTCTCGTGTTGCCATCAACTGTTCATGATACTATTGTTCGGCAGCCATTCTCTTTCTAAACCTTGAGGTGTTTTTCCTCTTACTGCTTCTTTGCTTCACTTACATTGCAAAAAGGGAACTCCTGCCAATCCTGTAAGCCTCTTACCCCTTTGCGAAGCCTTAGGCTACTTTATGCCACTTTTTTTATGCCACTTTGCCATTTTCTAAAGTACCAGTCAACCCTTTCCCCCTTTTGATGATTTCTTCTCCCAAGTTTCATTACAATTGATATAAAATTCACTATTCACTATGGGCCGGATTTTAAATGCCCTGCACGCGTAAATCCAGCCGGATTTATGTGCGCAGGGCCCTCGCGCGCCGGCGCACCTATTTTGCATAGGCCACCGGCGCGCGCAGAACCCCGGGACATGCGTAAGTCCCGGGGCTTCGTAAAAGGGGCGTGTCGGGGTGTTCCGGGTATGACGCGGCGTTTTGGGGGCGTGACGTGGCATTTTGGGGGCGGGCCTGGGGCCTTGCCTCCGGACCAGCCCCCGGGTCGGGTGATGGTGCGCCAGCAGCCCGCTGGCGCATGCAGATTTACGTCTGCTTTCAGCAGGCGTAAATCTGCCAACAAAGGTAAGGGGGGGGTTTAGATAGGGCCGGGGGGGTGGGTTAGGTAGGGGAAGGGAGGGCGAAGGAAAGTTCCCTCCGAGGCCGCTCCGAAATCGGAGCGGCCTCGGAGGGAACAGGCAGTGCGCGCTGGGCTCGGCGCGCGCAGGTTGCACAAATGTGCACCCCCTTGCATGCGCCGACCCCGGATTTTATAAGATACGCGCGTATCTTATAAAATCCAGCGTACCTTTGTTCACGCCTGGTGCGCAAACAAAGGTACGCGCTTGCGCAAAATTATAAAATCCACCTCCTAGTTCTTATGTAGTACTAATATTAGGGGACAATCCATTTAAAACAAAATTGGGAAAAAAAACATTTTCAGTCAAAGCACGATCAAGCTGTGGAATTTGTTGCCAAAAGACATGGTCAAGGCACCTAATATAGCTGGGTTTAAAAAGGATTTAGACAAGTTCCTGGATGAAAATCCATAAACCATCATTTGCCAGGTAGATTTAGGAAAGCTATCGCTTATCTCTGGAAGTGAGCAACAAGAATTGGATCTACTCTTTCTGGGATCTACCAGATAAGTGTGTCCCAGATTAGCTACTAGGGATGTGAATCGTTTTTCAACGATTAAAATTATCGTCCGATACTTTTAATATCGTCTTAAATCGTTAAAGAACACAATACAATAGAAATTCTAACGATTTATCGTTAAAAATCGTTAAATTGTGTTAGTGCGCACTAACGGGAGTTAGCGCACTAACAGAAAATGATACAAATTGACACTTTCCAGGTCAGTAAAGGTCAGTTAGGAATGAATATGTATTCCTATTGGCTGGCTGCCCTCTTTTCTATTGATGTTACCAAGGTTCCCACTGAGGTGATGGTTGGGGGGGATGGGAAATGGAAATGCACTAAATGGAAATGGAAACTCACTAAGAGTAACAGAAAATGATACAAATTGACACTTTTCAGGTCAGTTAGGAATGAATATGTATTCCTATTGGCTGGCTGCCCTCTTATTTATTGATGTTACCAAGGTTCCCACTGAGGTGATGGTTGGGGGGATGGGAAATGGAAACTGTTGGTAGCTTCACAAAAAAAGTAATGTGATCAGTCAATGTGACTAGAACTTGTGCCCTATTCCTGATACCGGGAGTGTTGTGATCTTCCTGCATGCAGTGCCATATCCCTGATACCGGGAGTGTTGTGATCTTCCTGCAGGCAGTGCCCTATCCCTGATACCAGGGGTGTTGTGATCTTCCTGCACACAGTGCCCTATCCCTGATACCTGGAGTGTTGTGATCTTCCTGCACACAGTGCCCTATCCCTGATACCAGAGGTGTTGTGATCTTCCTGCACTCAGTACCCTATCCCTGATACCTGGAGTGTTCTGATCTTCCTGCACACAGTGCCCTATCCCTGATACTGGGATATGTGCAAGAAGATCACAACACCCCTGCTATCAGGGATAGGGCACTGCGTGCAGGAAGATCACAACACTCCTGGTATCAGGGTTAGGGCACTGTGTGCCGGAAGATCACAACACTGCCAGTATCAGGATATGGCACTGAGTGCAGGAAGATCACAACACCCCTGCTATCAGGGATAGGGCACTGCGTGCAGGAAGATCACAACACTCCTGGTATTAGGGATAGGGCACTGTGTGCCGGAAGATCACAACACTCCCAGTATCAGGGATAAGGCACTCCCAGTATCAGGGATAGGGCACTGTGTGCAGGAAGATCACAACACTCTCGGCATCAGGGATACGGCACTGCATGCAGGAAGATCACAACACCCCTGGTATCAGGGATAGGGCATTGTGTGCAGGAAGATCACAACACTCCCGGTATCAGGGTTAGGGCACTGTGTGCCAGAAGATCACAACACTCCCAGTATCAGGGGTAGGGCACTCCCAGTATCAGGGATAGAGCACTGAGTGCAGGAAGATCACAACACCCCTGCTATCAGGGAATAGGGCACTGCGTGCAGGAAGATCACAACACTCCCGGTATCAGGGTTAGGGCACTGTGTGCAGGAAGATCACAACACTCCTGGTATTAGGGATAGGGCACTGCATGCAGGAAGATCACAACACCCCTGGTATCAGGGTTAGGGCACTGTGTGCAGGAAGATCACAACACTCCCATTATCAGGGATATGGCACTGAGTGCAGGAAGATCACAACACCCCTGGTATCAGGGATAGGGCACTGTGTGCAGGAAGATCACAACACCCCTGGTATCAGGGTTAGGGCACTGTGTGCAGGAAGATCACAACACTCCTGGTATTAGGGATAGGGCACTGCATGCAGGAAGATCACAACACCCCTGGTATCAGGGTAAGGGCACTGTGTGCAGGAAGATCACAACACTCCCATTATCAGGGATATGGCACTGCATGCCGGAAGATCACAACACCCCTGGTATCAGGGTTAGGGCACTGTGTGCAGGAAGATCACAACACTCCTGGTATTAGGGATAGGGCACTGCATGCAGGAAGATCACAACACCCCTGGTATCAGGGTTAGGGCACTGTGTGCAGGAAGATCACAACACTCCCATTATCAGGGATATGGCACTGCATGCAGGAAGATCACAACACCCCTGGTATCAGGGTTAGGGCACTGTGTGCAGGAAGATCACAACACTCCTGGTATTAGGGATAGGGCACTGCATGCAGGAAGATCACAACACTCCTGGTATCAGGGTTAAGGCACTGTGTGCAGGAAGATCACAACACTCCTGGTATTAGGGATAGGGCACTGCATGCAGGAAGATCACAACACCCCTGGTATCAGGGTTAGGGCACTGTGTGCAGGAAGATCACAACACTCCTGGTATTAGGGATAGGGCACTGCATGCAGGAAGATCACAACACCCCTGGTATCCGGATTAGGGCACTGTGTGCAGGAAGATCACAACACTCCTGGTATTAGGGATAGGGCACTGAGTGCAGGAAGATCACAACACCCCTGGTATCAGGGATAGGGCACTGTGTGCAGGAAGATCACAACCAGGGTTAGGGCACTAGAACTTGTGCCCTAACCCTGGTATCAGGGTTAGGGCACAAGTTCTAGTCACATTGACTGATCACATTACTTTTTTTGTCAAGCTACCAACTGTTTCCATTTCCCATCCCCCATATATTGTCAGTGGGAACCTTGGTAACATGAATAAATAAGAGGGCAGCCAATAGGAATACATATTCATTCCTAAACTGACCTGAAAAGTGTCAAATTGTATCATTTTCTGTTAGTGCGCACTAACTCCCGTTAGTGCGCACTAATCGGAAAAAAAGATTTTTTAACTAAAAAATCGTGCCAAACACGATTTTCTTCTCCTGCCAGACGATTTCGATCGTTAAGACGATCGGGCACACGATTCACACCTCTATTAGCTACTGTTGGAAGATACTGGGCTCAATAATCTTTGGTCTCACTCAGCATGGCATATTTTATATTCTACCACACCTTTTTGGATTTATCTTCCAGGAGGTGTGCTTCTATCAGCATTGGAAAGGTTCATTTTCAGTAAATGTATTTCTTTTTTGGAATACCAGTATGAGAGTGATTTTTTTTTTTAATTGTTAACTATGTCCCAAGCCTAGGGACCTTGAAGAAAGTTCTTCCTCCATGATCTTAACAAACCTAAGAGTTGGATTGGAACTTTGTAGTGACTATCTTAACAGTGTAGGGACATAGAAGAGGACTACATAAAAATATCCTCAGTAAGACCCAGAGAAAGAAGCACATTGTAACCATGTTTATATAAAAGTAAGCCATGAAAACCTTCCAAGATAGTCACATTATCTTCCAGCAAGCCAAATTCAGTGACTTTCTGTTCCTCCCATGGAAAATGTTTTTTCCTGATGGACAGAGGGTCAGACAGCATGGATACCTTCTACATAATTCTTTACAACATTTCATATGTTGGAAAGCATAAAAAAAAAAGAGAAACAATGCCAAGTGAACAATTTTCCAAGCTGTTTACCACAGTGTGTATACTTTTAATTGCACTGAATCGAAGCATCCCGGGGGGGGAGAGGGTGGTGTTCAGATCCGGGGAGTAAAACATGGGATCTTCAAAAGTACACATGATATTTTACCCTGCCTCCCTTAGCTACCTACACAAATAATAGGTGCAAAGTACACAGGTATTTTTAGCTGATTGTCAAAGAGAAACTAGCTAGGTAGATTCTAGTTGAAAATTAACCTCAAAGAGACCGATGCAATAAAGTGCGCCCAGCCCTAGCGCACAGGTTAAAGAGCAGTTGGAAACGCGTTTCGGCCATGCATCCAGAACCCCTGATGCAATAAGGGGATCGGTGCTTCCAAAACACATTTCCAAACCAAGGCATAGTTAATAGCACTCATCAGTTGGAAATGCCATGTAGATGAGGCTATTAGCTATTATCCTGCAATGCAAAAAATCACTGTGCTCCCAAGGCACCATTATTAACCCGCCAAATTTTACACCTGCCCCGGAGCCAGGTGTAAAGTCTTGCTGCACGTCAAGGGGTCTACTTAAAAAGAAAAAAATACTGCTTTTCCGTGTTTTATCCTACCTAGTATAGTCGCGATACAAGTAGGAGGAACCACAGACAACAGCATCCTGAAAAAAAAAAAAGGCAAGGGAAAAAAACAATTTCTGGGCGCACAATATACACGCTCTAGGCCGTGTGTTTTGTGCATGTATATTGTGCTGGTAAATTCGCTACCATGGGATAAAACGCATGCTCATAAATTTAGCATCCATTTTGGTAACCCACGCACAGCTACGTCTCCTGGGCGCCTGATGCCAAGGATGCGCTAGAGACGTACATTTCATCCCTGTTTTAGCGTGGCAGCTCATTTACATATTGCATCGGGCGCCCAGGAGAGGTGGATGTGCGTGCGTTAAAAAAACACGCCCAGTTTGGACGCCCGTTTTTACGCACACTTTATTGCATTGGCCCCAACGTGCATGTGGTAGAACTACAGTACCCATATATACATGCAGGCTACTTAAAATGAAATCCCCCCACCCCCCAAATGTGCATGAACTGTTGGTTCCAAAAGGGTGCAAAAAACATCCCTGGTCACTTGCATACTTTCGACAGACCCTTTCTGCATGATTTTTCTTTATGTTGAGAAGTATAATTTAAAAAAAAATATATCTTATTTAAGCACTATATACCTTTAAAAGATAATTTGAATATGGTGAAATAATTTAAGTACTTTATACAATTGGGGTAATTTTCAAACTTCCCACATTGGTACAACATCTGTGGGTACTTTATATGCCCAGACAGTGTCCCAATTTTCAAAGTGAAAGTACACGCACACTTTCACTTTGGAAATAATGTCAGGAAAACTACCTGTGTGCATTTACAGCTGCCATTTTGTACTCCCCCCCCCCCCCCCCAAAAAAAGTCCATGGATGTGTTTGAAAATTCAAACGTCTGTGCGTAAGTGCAAGCTTCTCCTTGACCCCGCCCCTGGGGATGCCTCTTCTCACTGCAGGTAAAGATACGCATGTACTGGCACCATGCGTGGTAGCGTATTCACATACAGAGAGAGCAATTTTCAAAACAACATAGTTTGTCCGAAGATATGGCTTTCAAAATCCCCTATTAGGAGGACTATTTTCAAAGCAATCTCGCCATGGATTCATGTGCCTAGATCACCCTATCTGAAAATAACCCTTTTTTCTAGCTGACTTCCATACATTTATGTATGCCATAAATGTATGCCATACATACATTTAGCGGGATTGTGAAGGAGGCATTCCCAGGGATCTGTTAGGCTGGGGGAGGAAAACAGCCCACCCCGGGCTTAAGTTGCTGGGGGGGACACTGGAGTTCCACCACTTCTTTTCAGACTTAAAAAAGCAGAGCAGCAAGGGTATTCTGCTCCAGCCCCTCCCCTCCAGGCAGCCTGCAGGAAAAGAGAGGAGAGGGGGTGAGCACTGGTGGGTGAAAGATGGTTGGGGGTTGCACACTGGTACAGTTGGGAAGTAGAGGATCACGGCAATAAGGAGGAGGGTGTTTGGGTGTATGTGTAAAAGAGTGTGTATTTTCGAGAGAGCGATCACACTGGGCTCTGGTCCCCCACAATTCCACTCCCTTCCTACCTCCATCCCTGCTCCACAGTTCCACTTCTTTTTTTGTCTACAAATGAAACCCTGAGCAAAACTATATAAGATTTTAAAAAGTATGCACGCTATTGTATCCTCATTGGCTGCCCACACAGAATAACAGATGTACGAAATAACACAAAACAGCGGATGCTTTAAATGTGCATACTTTATAGACAAGTGGCTTTCACTTTCAAAATTAGGATAAAGTACTGTATGGGTGTTAAAAGCTCGCTCATAATCAACAACTATGCAAGCCATTTGAACATTGCTTCTTTAAAGTTTCTCGATAAGAATTTTGTAGATTTTGTATATTTTTTAAATTATATTTGATAGTAAAATAATGTTTTCCTCTTTAAGCTCTTTTTAGCTTCATAGCTTTCATTTTAGTGATGCATGCGCTTAGACTTTGTAGTAGCTTTTTTTTTTCTCTTTTTTAGCAGTGGTAGAAGAAGCACAATTACCATTAACCACAGTATTTACAGAATTTTGTTCCCAAGTCACGTGGTTCAATTTGCGAAACAAGTCAAGAATGGTACAATAATTGTGTAAAAATACTTTCAAACTCCCCATTTTTTTCTTCCCGCTGCAAATGTATTTTGGGTTAGTTCATGGTCATTACAAGAATGTACATTTTTTTGCAGAAAAGCTTGTGCAAATTGTCCATAAGGTGAGAGTATACTTCAATTAAACCTGAATGCATTATTGTTCGGAGTTATTTTTTTCAGTGCATAAAAAATGCACAGCTTGACCAATTGCACAGGCTTTCCAAAACAGGGTCTTTGTACGGTAATGTTTACAGCAGTTGTACTGAACATTCCTAAATATATGAATTCAGGTAGCGATCTGTCCTGTTTGTGTTGTTGTGAGGAAATTGGCCTTACACAGGTTAATCATCTTAACAGAGCTCTTGGGGTCCTCGGATGGAGTGGATGCTGTAAATGAAGCTTTTGTTGATCTGTCTGTGACACCTTGAGGGGACGAATCATTTATGGACAATCACCCTCCCTCCGGCTCAAACAGCAGGCGCTTCTCACAATGCACAACTCAGAACAATGCATTTAACAGGTGAGACATGCTGAATATAGTATGGATTTAAGTACTGCATGGCAAGGATAGGAACCAAGCTGCCTTATTTTATTTTCCTCTTTGAATTTATAGTATACCATAAGCTTTTGGCAAGAAATGTCAAAATCCGGAGCAAAGAAAGCATCCAACTTATATTTGAGAGAGTAATGAAGTGCAGGACAGGGTGCTGAAGTAATTGAATGCTTAACTTATTTCATACAGGTCATCTTCCAGCCCTGTATTTTAAGGATTTTTAGATTGCATGTCTGCTTCTCTTGGTTTTCTAAAGCTAGTATGAAATTCTTTTCTTGATGCTACTTTCCACTTAAGTATAAATGGTCATGGCATGAAATGGCCTCTGTTCTCTTCAATAGTGAATGTTCAAGAGGCATTGTTAGCAAGTAAATATTAAACATTTAGATTAAACAAACATTAACATGCATTAATAGGAATAAATATTTTGAGATCAATAGTAAAAGGAATTTACCCAGATAACTCAAAAGTTAGCTGAGCAAATGGCACATTTTAAAAATCAGGGCTATTTATTTGGATATATTTTATCTGGTTAAGTCATTAGCCGGATAAAATGTATATGAATATATGGTAGTCATTTCAAGAGCATTCCGGGACAGAGTTCAGATAGCCAATTAACTACAATATTTGGAGTTAGCCAATAAGTTATTCAGCTATATAAGCGGTGTCATGCGGGTGTGCAGACATCGAGGGAGTGATGGTCGGCAATGAGCAGATACCAAGGAGCTGGAGAGAGCGACCACGCAATTGGATGACGTCAGAGCACCTTGTGGTCTGATTACATCATCATGTGTGCCACGTCACCGCGCAACCCCTGGCGCCGCCTCTGATGTTGGGCCTGCCCCCTTCCCATGAAGTTTAAGACCCAATGGGCACTGGAGAGAAAGGAGTGGAACACCCTAATCAAGAATTGCCCATTCAGCAATTTTATACTTAGAAGCTGGAAAAGGGCAGGGGCTGGCACTGGGGAGAGAGAAGAGCAAGGCTCTACCCCTGATTTAGCCCTTTTGCTTCACGCTTTCTTCGCTGCCAATGCACCATGGTGAGTGCTCTGATTCCCCTCTCTGCCCTCATGGTGGCTGTTTGATACAAAAAAAAGAGAAAGGAAACTAATTGAGCAACAAAAAGTAATTGGGCACCAAAAAAAGAATTAACATGATCTCAATAGGCCACTTAAAAAAATAAATCCAGCAGGACAGCTCTTCAGCCTGTTGTGGGATAGTCACTGATTTTAAGCCTTTGCCCACAATCTCCACAACAGGGGATGAGAGACAAGGCAACCATGCCCCCATAGATCCAAGTCGGTGGCCCCAATCTGAGGCAGATGTAACTTGCGCGCGCCGGCCAGCTGCCAGCATGCCATGTTCTAGTCCGGGGGCTGGTCCGGAGGCCGTGGCCACGCCCCCAGAACGTCCCTGGGCCGGAACCGCGGCCCCGCCCCGGAACGCCACCGATGACGAGCCAGCCACGACACGTCGCCCAGGAAAGCCCCTGGGCTTGCGTGCGCAGGGGGTGGAAGGGGCAGCTTTTCGGGGGTTACACGCGTAACCCTTTCAAAATCTGCCCCTTAATGAATTCGTCACATTTATACCAGATCTGCGTCCCCTCACAAATCCCACCTGTCCCTTAGAAATTAGGAAAAGCAGAATATTTACAAGCCTATTTGCCAGCAGTTTCACATAAATCTTAATCTCCGTGTTCAAAAGTGAGATAGGACAGTAAGAGGATGCCAACTGGGGGTCACGTCCTGGTTTAGGGAAGAGAATAGCATGGGCCATTTTAAGTGAATCTGGCATCTCACTCAAAGCACCATGGCTTCAGATAGCTGCTTCATGCTTGGCAACACTTGGGGGGTTTAATGCTTTGTAAAAATGGGCAGTCCACCAATCAGGCCTGGGAGCCTTCAAGTTCTTCTCTAGTCCTTTATACAGATGCAATTTCTAAACCTTGAATAGGCCTATTTAAATTTTACAACTGGCATGGTGTTAAGGAAGGATGGATGACACCCCTCATAAACTGTTCCCTGATTTCTACATCTTCTTTCTCTGCCAAGTACAGCATTGTATTATAGGCCTAGAATATTTTACTTATCCCTTGTGTTGAGCTAACCATCCCTCCTGTTTGTGATTTCAACCCAGACACAAATATAGATTTCCACTTCCCTCTAATCAGATTGGCCAAAGGTTTATCAGGCTTGTTTCCAAAAAGAAAAAGTTTGTTTTAGGGAAAGCAGAAATGAAGTCGCTTTGTTAGGTAAACTATCATTTAGCACTTTTCTTAAAGAGAAAAATTGATGGTAAAGCTCATTAGAAGGATGATCAGTCAACCACTGCTTTAACTGATTTAATTGTTTTGTCTAAAATTTCCTTGTCTAATTTTTTTTTCCTACAAATAATATACTTAATAATATCCCCCTCATGTTGCGCATCCCGTCCGCATCCGGCCTGCGCACGGGCCTGCTCACCACAATTCCCGGGACAGCCTCCCCAGCGGCAGCCTCAAGCTCCTCCGGACCTTGGCGTCCCGCGGCGGCAGTCGCCGGGCCTTCCACTGCGCTCCAGCCCTCACGCCAGAGTTTGGCATCTCCCGTGGCGTTGTCCACGCCCCTACGCGCGCACGGACTGCCCGGCCTCTTGTAGGGCCTCTTGTAGGAATCTGTGGCATGCCCTGATTGAAGGAACTACATAAGGAAGTTCCTGCCTGCAATTCCTTGCCTTGGCAATCGGGTCGGGATTGTGCTAAGATTGTATCTGCGTTCTAAGCCTTGTTCCAGTCTTGTTCCAGGATCCTACTGTTCCAGCCTTGTTCCAGCGTCCTTCTGTTCCTGCGTCTGTCTGTTCATTTCCCAGGTAGTACCCCCGGACTGTCTCTCTGGTACTGATCTCGG